>NC_067401.1:293437786-293738500 GCF_016432865.1 Antechinus flavipes | reverse complement strand
CATTAACCAATGTTGATCAACCTTAGTGCTGGTGGAAACCAATAATTTTACAATTCTAGAATCTTTTATTTAGAAATAGAAGGGTCTTTAGAGGCCATCCAGTCTAATCCCCTCATTTTCCAGATAATGAGACTGAGACCATGAAAGGTTAAGTCACTTGCTCAAATTAACATGGATAGCATTAATGGTAGAATTTGTAACCAGATCCTATGATTACAAACCCAGTGTTCTTTTTCCATTGTGCCATGCTTCTCTATTCATTGTGTGCTTTCCAGTTCAAAAGAAATGGACATGAAAGGATATAAGTTTTTTGTCTTCATAGACAAAATTAATTAATTGAAGTATGAAATATAAATTATAAGAATGACTATGAAAATGTAATCAGGGAAGAGCCTTCCCTTAGAATTTATTAAATACTCCCATAATAGGAGCTGGAAATAAAAATACTTAAATAGGTTCTTCTGGTATTAAGCTTATCAGTGTTTAACATTTTATGGGATACTTGGTTCCAAACTGTGCCATTTTTATAAGTGAGTAGTGTTGGAATCATAAAAGGAACTAAAAATTGGCTTGCATAGGATCAGTCTTCATGAAGTAGAATTTTTGGAAAAATTCAAGAGAAGACTTTTTAGCAGGTTACAATGAATCTTACTTACTATTTTCCATAATCTTTTTTTCCTCTCTCTTGACCAGGAAAATCTTGTTTCTTTTTTCTCATGTTGAATTAACACAGATATTTTCAAATCCTAATGCTCACCCCCTCAGCTGACATTTGCACATCAAGCAAATGGCTTGGCATAAATCAGTAAATTAATATTTAAGGGAGGAGAAAGGAGACTAGATTGATGAGGCTGTGTTTTTGATTGACTAGTGAATCATTATTTGTTTAGACCAATATGTACTGCCTAGAAATAATGGTTGCAAAGTTCTGAACCTTTAAGGAGTCAATCAATGTGAAAACTCTTTTGTCTTTTTCTTGCCTTTTCTTGTGGAAATATGTTTATATGCTTTTGACTTCAGTAGTTCAATTAATGGTGATCTAATTTGACAGTTTTATATATCTTTCTTCCAACATTTATTAACTGTTGTTATTGTTGCTATGATTGCAGTAAAATCAGCATATACATATTAAGCCCAAATCATTTACTTTGAACAGTATGGGAAATATGATTCAAAGAAATTTAAAAAAAAAAAGAATTGGTCAAGGAATTTGCATTTGAGTTGGAAATAAAAGACAAGTCAAAAATTCTGATATATCAATATTCCAGTGAATCTGAGATCTGATTAATGTGGGTATTCCTACAATGATTCAGCTTGCAATTGATTCTTATCTCCCTATCTGCTATGACTCAATCTATAGAAACAAAAAGTTAAAGGAATGTTTCAATTAAGAGCTTCAGTGGAGGACAGAATGGAGAGAGAGAACAAAGGACAGAGATATAAACATCTCTAGAAAAATGGAAGTGAATAAGGGAAAATCAGTGCATAGTAGCAGCTATTATTTGAAGAGGATGGTAGAGGTAGAAGGAAAATGTTTCAGTTATGAACACATTATTTTAATTAACCAATGTCATCCAGAAATAACTAATATACTTTCAAGATAGTTTACTCCCAAATGGAAGATGAAACATGAATGAAGTATAAAGGGAAAAGGGATATATATAAGTAACTCAGTGGATAGAGCAGTGGGCTTAGAATCAGGAAGATTCATCTACATGAATTTAAATCTGGCCTGAGATACTTCTTAACCATGTGACCCTGGGCAAGTCAGCTAACACTGTTTAAGTTTCCTCACCTGACAAATGAACTGGAAAAGGAAATGGCAAACCACTTTGGTATCTTTGCCAAGAAAAACCTAAAAAGAGTCAGAAATACATGAACAACAATGGATAAAAGGAACCCTGGCTTTATAAGTATAGAACATTTGTTCAAATGCTACTTCTGATATTAAGAGCTTAAATCAAAAGTTGATAATTTATATTGGGAAAAAAGGCTCAATTCTATCCCTTTTCTATTAATTGGCAGAAAGAGGCAGCACATGTAGTACATAGAGAATTGTACTTAAAATAAGAAAGGTCTGGATTCAACTTCACCCTCAGAGAGCAGTATTTTTTACCCTGAGGACCTCTTTAGCTTTTATTTTCCCTATCTGTTAAATGAGCAAATTGGACTAGATAATCTCTAAAATTCCTTCTATCTCTGTATTTATGATCATATAATTCAATATAAGACAGCATATTGGAGAAAGTGAGACTTAAATAATAAAGAGAAAGTACTTGTGTTATTTTTATTTTAAGTATTTTAAAATTTATTTTATTATTTTAATTATTGGTGATATTCTAAGTATTTTATTATTTTCTTTTAATTTTAATAATAAGTTTTTTTTAATTTTCAAAATACATGTTAAGATAGTTTTTCAACATTCACCCTTGCAAAACTTTGTACTCCAAATATTTCTCTCACTCACCCTCATTCCTGTCTCCTAGATATGAAGTAGTCCAATATAGATTAAACATGTGCAGTTCTTCTAAAGATATTTCCACATTTATCATGCTGCACAAAAAAAATCAGATTAAATTTTTTAAATGAGGAAAAAACAAGCAAACAACAACAGAAAAGTGAAAATATTATGTTGTGAACCACATTCAGTTTCCACAGTCCTCTTTCTGAATACAGATGACTTTTTCCATCATGTCTATCAGAATTGGCCTGAATTGTTTCATTGCTGAAAAAAGCCAAGTCCATCACAGTTGGTCATCACACAATCTTGTTGTTACTGTGTACAGTGTTCTCTTGGTTCTGCTTACTTCACTTAGCATCAGTTCATGTCAATCTCTCCAGTTATTTAAAAATCATATTGCTGATCACTTCTTATAGAACAATGATATTCCATAACATTCATAATCATAGCTTATTTAGCCATTCTCCCACTGATAGGGATGGATCCACTCAGTTTCCAATTCTTGCAAAAAGGAATGGTAAAAACATTGTTGCACACCCAGGTCCTTTACCCTCTTTTATGATCTCTTTGGGATACAGACTCAGTAAAGACACTGCTGGATCAAGAGGTATGCACAGTTCGATAGACTTTTGGGCAGAATTCCATAGTGCTCTCCAGAATGGTTGGATCAGTTTACAACTCCACGACTACAGTGTATCAGTGTCCTAGTTTTCCTATATTCCCTCCAAGAAATCATCATTATCTTTTGTTGTCATTCAATTTGAGAGGTATTACCCTTTATGGATTGGAGAATGGTTTATATTCTTATAAATTTGAGTCAGTTCTCTATTAATTTTAGAAATGAGGACTTTATCAGAACTCTTGGATGCAAATTTTTTTTCAGTTTTCTGTTTCCCTTCCAATCTTGGCTTCATTGGTTTTGTTTGGAGAAAAATTTCTTCATTTAATATAATTAAAATTATTATCCATTTTCAATTTCATAATGTTTTCTAGTTCTTTTTTGGCCATAAATTCCTTCCTTCTCCACAAATCTGAGAGATAGATTATCCCTTGTTGTCCTAATTTGCTTAAACTATCATCCTTTATATCCAAATCATGAACCTATTTTGAAATTAACTTTTTATAGGTGTTAGGTGTTGGTCAGTGACTAGTTTCTGCCATACTTAATTTTTTTTCAATTTTCCAAGCAATTTTTATCAAATACTAACTTCTTATCACAGAAGCTGAAGTCTTTCGGTTTATCAAACACTAGATTACTGTAGTCATTGATTATTGTGTCTATGAACCTGACCTATTGCACTGATCAACTACTCTATTTCTTAGCCAATACCAAATGATTTTGATGACTCCTGCTTTATAATATAGTTTTAGGGTTTGGTATAATTAAGCCATCTTCATTTGCAGTTTTTTCATTAAGAGAATATTATTTCTCATGGGAAGAATCCAAGTTTCCATTAGGTCAAAAGGTGTCCTGGAAGAGGACAGAAAGTTTACTGCTGTTGTTGTTTAGTCATTTCAGTTGTGTTTAACTCTTCATGATTCCTTTTGAGGTTTTCCTGAGTGGTTTGCATTTTCTTCTCCAGCTCATTTTACAGATGAGGAAACTGAGGCAAATAGGATAAGTAACTTGTCTAAGGTTACATAAATATTAAGTATCTGAGGCCAGATTTGAACCCTAGAAGGTCACTTTTTCTCACATTAGGCTCAACACTCTATTCACAGTGCCACCTAGCTGACCACCAGATGATTAGACAAATATATTTGAAATAATAAAAAAAGTTACCTATAATAGAGTGAGAAGTACTAACTACTGAGTACAATCCTAGAACAACAATAGGCATGTAAAACCCTTTTTTTCACCTTGGTGGAACAACTAGAAAACTCATGGAATTTGGAGCTAAAATAGATTTTAAAAGACAAATTATCCAATTTCCTATCTATATAGATAAGAAAACAGCTGAAGTCCAGTGTTCAAGATCAAATAGGGAGAAACTGTCAGAACTTGGATTCAAACTCTAAATGTAGGATTCATTTGTTTTGAAATCTAGTTATTTCTGTATTATACTATGGTTCCTGTTTTGGAAATGATCAAATTATACTTTAGATTACTACCTCTCCTACTCTTGATACCCAACTACATAAAGATTCTATTTAAGGCTGGTATGATGGCAGATTTTTTTAAAAAATTAATCTATCAGAATTTTTTAAGAACCTTAGAGTTCTCCTGGTGCTATCTCCTTTCCCCACACCACCATACACATGCTTTTCTTTTCTGTAGATTAGGATGTTGAGCCACAGACAAGTTTCATGATTAGTTCAACAACACACAGATAAGTAGTCGATTTCTTTTAATATCAACTTTAAGATGGAACTTGGCTCCAAAGCTCTTTTCTTATTCAAAATATTCACTAAATGTCAAAAATGTCAATACTAAAAAGCCAGATTTGTTTCTTTAAGTAGAGAGATAAAAATTTAAAATTCAAATGCCTTGTATAGCTAACACAATAAAATCCATAATAAATAAATTTAAGTGACTGAAATTTTATCCTTTCCTATTTAGGGGTGAGAATAAAAAAAGCTTAGGAACAGGAGGGCATTAAATCCTTGATGGAAAAAAGGGATTTGAGGGGTTGAGATGCATTGGAGGTGTGAAGGGTGTGAGAAAGACTATGGTTAAGAAGAATGAGGCATATAGGATGCCAAATACAAACCTCAATCACTAACTAGACAAATATAATAGAAATGGGAGCTGTTGTGTCACTTTTGAATGACTGGAGCTCTAGGGTATTTTGTACAGTCTTTATCATTTCAAGCCCAGAAGATATCCAGTCATCTCAGAGTGTGTTAGGAAATTTTTCAAAAAAAAAAAATATCCAGAACAAAATGCATTATAATTCACTTAGTTTTTCAGAACCCTATGGAATATTTTGAAAAAAAAGAACATATTTTAAATGTTAAACAATGTTTCAATATTTCTAGATTCCTTGATTTCATTAGTGTGTATAGCCCTCCATCAATATAAGTTGCATCTCTATTCATTGTTGATAATGTTCAAGAATTACTTTAATCATCCTCATATTCCATCTTCTTTTTCCTTCTTTTCCTCCTTATCATCATTACCTATTAGTGAACCCTCTAGTTAGGAGCTTTTCCAAACTCAGTAAAACCATTTCTCAGATAAAAGACACAGGGTTCATTGACTAGGATAAACATGAAGCTGGTTTATCTTGGTTAAGCCTATCAGAATTTGTCCTGTGCCAACATATGCAAACAGAAACCAAGGTCATCTCTGTGTCACAATAAAATCAGAGTAGATTATATTAATTGTTAAAAGGCAGCTCGGAAGCTATTTAGTCTGACCTCATTTGACAGACGAGAAACTCAGGCTCAGACAGGTTAAGTGATTTTTCCCAAGGTCGCACAGGTAGTTATCTTTAGAGACAAAATTTGAATCAAGGTCATCTGACTCCACAGCTAGTGTTTTTCCCACTGTACTATGCTGTCTTTTGGAATTCAGTAGAGATTAAGCAAATTACAGTAAAATGTAATGGCTTTTTTCAAAAAAAAAAAAAGATAGGGATTCTTATATAATAAGATTGGACTTGAAAAGAAGCAAGAAAAATAAAAGATGTGACTACTTTAAAAAAAATTTTTTTAAAAATACTTTAATATAAAATTAATAGATAACATTATTCTATGTTTAAACTTAGATTAGTTGTGTTTAGAGTTGACTATAACAAAGCTAGAACAACATCTTTTTCTAATCATGAATATCTTTGTGAAACATTAGGTTAAGGATATTGTTTCACTGCAACAAAAGCTGCTGATTATTTGTTCTCTCTTTTTTAAGCTGCATTTTAAGTAGGGACACATATGTATGTTTAGAGACATATTCACGTGTGATTATGGGTAACTTGTTAAAGCGCCTTTTGAAAAATTCCAAAATAAAACTCATGTAATGAAACCACTGCTGGGATCCAAATTAACCAATAAAGTCTTGGAAGATTCCAGATTACCTCTATAGAGACAACTCCAAAGGCAACCTGAAAAAAAGTTGAATTAGGAATATCCTTCATCCTCTCTTTTCATTTGTGAAATGAAGCTATTTGGTTTTGGAAATAGTGATTTTGTTTCTTAGATTCTAAAAATAAACCATGGGCTTGAGATGGAAATGTAAATAACTGTCAAAGAAACAAAATCAGTAATGGAGAATTCTATACAAGGCCACGAAGAAGGAAAAACATTAACCACTGATACATGTACCAAATGCAGAAAGAAGAGAAAAAACAAGTTTAGTGAAGTGAATGAATGAAACTCTTGCAAATTTCAGAGGGATGGGAGTAGATAAAAATTAAATCAAAAGATTAATAGAAATTTGAATAGGGGAAAATGACTGACATTGTTAAACATCAACTTGTATTTTAAATAATGAGATATAGTATCTAGGCAGCTGCTAACTCAGATAAAGGTTCACCTTTAATAACACCTCACCTTTAATACTTATTTTTCTCATTCAACTTTTTCTTTAACTTATTCCTCAACTTCATTATTTTTTTTTCATGAAAAAGGACTTTTTATTATAGCTTTTTATATACAAAACATATGCCTGGGTAATTTTTCAACATTGACCCTTGCAAAATCTTCTGATCCAACTTTTCCCCTCCTTCACCTCATCCTCTCCCCTAGATGGCAGGTAGTCCCATACATGTTAAATATGTTAAAATGTATGTTAAATACAATATATGTATACATAGTTATACAGTTATTTTGCTGCACAGGAAAGATCAGATTTAGAAAGGTAAAAATAACCTGAGAAGAAAAAAAATGCAAGCAAACATTAAAAAAAGAGTGGAAATGTTATGTTGTGGTCCATACTCATTTCCCAGTGTTCTTTCTCTGGATGTAGCTGGTTCTGTTCATTACAGATCAATTAGAACTGATTTGGATCCTCTCATTGCTCAACTTCATTATTTATGCAATTGAAACGTATTTCTTCAATGTTGCCAATTTTTTTAGTTAAGTTTACTAGTAGAGGGAATTACCATACCTAAGAGTTCCTTGTATAAATAAAATGATAGGCCCATTCCCAACTCATTTCCCTAATTGAATATAAAATGAGGTGGAGGACATATTTGCAAAAACAACTTTATGAACAATAAGAATAAAATTGGAGATTGATTCTTTAAAGACTCTCCAAATTAATCATAAAGTACTTTAAAAAGCAAATATAATTTAGTATCTTAGTGTTAATGGTAATATTATGGGTTTTCCCTCCACAGTTACAAATTGCAACCCAACAGTTGACACTCATTCGACATATCTCTTGTCCATATATTCCTATAAATCTTTCAAAGGAACCCACTCCATATGCTAAAGGGATTATTCTAGGTTTCTTAGCATTGTGTCTATGCCATTGTAGCACATAGCTTTTCTATTGATCATCACACTGAATAAAAATATGACTACCCAAATGTAATACAGTATATAAGTACAATTTTTGAAAATTAGAGGGAAATACTCAATAACATTTATTTATCCTCGAGAATAAAGTATTTCATAACATTCAATCTTCTAATCCTCTTAGCATGCCAGGTTTTATTTCTTTGTAGTTGTCTCCTTCCTATGCACTTAGTCAAGGGGTGGGTAGGCAATGTTTGTTTCCTGTTGTTTTCCTATATGCTGAATTTTTAATGACAAATCTACGAATTACTATTTCATGTCAATTATACCTTGGATAAATCTAATTTTCTTAATGAAATTAGTAACTTGGAAGAGAAGAACAAGCATTCATTTCACTTTAGCAATTTCTCTTTGAGTTGCAGCAGATGTTATTTGGCCAAATTGCCAGTAGTTGATAAAATGGTTTATCACTTTACACTCAAATCAGATCAGAGCTGGACTAACTGGTTTAGAGATGAAGACATTGGACTACCTATGGTTTGTAAGTCTGGAAAACAAATGCTTCTAAATTTCAAAGCATAAAATAATTTTTCATAATAAAAATATTGCCAATTCTAGAAACAGAACATAAGCTATGCTCATAAGTACAATGAAATAAGGGAGAAATACTTTATCTTTGTATATATTTTGCTTTTACAGATTTGCTATTATGCTCTCTCTCTCTCCACATTAGAATGTAAGCTCCTTGAGGGAAAGGACTGCTCTATTTTTATCCTTATATTTCCAAAATTCAGCACATAAAATTGCTTAATGAATGCTTTTAAAATGACATTGAAGAGTTTAGGTTAAAATATCCCTCTGCTTAATCTTCTCTCTCTCTCTCTCTCTCTCTCTCTCTCTCTCTCTCTCTCTCTCTCTCTCTCTCTTTTCTTTTTCTCTTTCTCTCTCTCTGTATGTCTGTTTCTCTATCTCTGTCTCTGTATGTCTGTCTCTCTGTGTGTTTCTCTTTTTGTCTCTGTCTATCTGTCTCTGTCTTTCTCTCTTTTTTTCTGTCTGTCTGCCTGCCTGTCTGACTGAAAGTTTCTGTCTGTTGTTCTGTCTCTGTCTTTCTCTTTTTCCATGTTTGTGCATGTATGAGTGTGTGTGTGTGTGTGTGTGTGTGTGTGTGTGTGTAGAAATTGTATTCTCTGTTTGTATCCAATCACTGATTATACTATGATATTTTCATCATAATCATAATGATCTTAGTTTCTAAGCTTTGTGGAAGAAAAAAAACTTCCAAAATGCAAAGTCCTATAGGAAGAAGTAAAAACCACATATAATCAGAATGATCTGTAAATCATTGCCATCATTACTACTTCTAGAATTCTCATGATAATACTGTAAGTGAACTTATATCCTCATACTTTTAATAAGTTATAAGGATTCATGATTTTATCTCCTGGTCGTCTGCATAACCTTAAATATGAAAAAAATGATGCAATGATGACTTGTATTCGCTGGACTTCAGCAAAAAACATCGGAAGAGATTTTATTATAATCAAAACCACAATAAAAGTTGGCAACTAGGTGGTTCAATGGATAGAGTTCTGGACCTAACATCAGGAAGACCTCAGCTGAAACTTAGTCTCAGACCTTCACTTAACTTCTTAATTTCATAAAACTTAAATTCATAAGAGGAAGAAATGGCAAACCACTCCAAGAAAGCTCCAAGAATAGCATTAAAATGCTACAGTCATTGGGTCACAAAGAGCTGGACATACCTAAACAAGCAATATAGCACTCTAAAATTTTCAAAATTCTTTATATGCATTATCTTACTTGATATTCACAATACTCATGATATGTAGATTCTATCATTATCTCTCATTTCATATAAGAAAAAGTGAGTTTCAAAGAGTTTAACTGAATGATATGGAGATACATAAAAAATCATATAAAGTGATATTATACCCTAACCCTTCTTCACTCAACTACTTGCTACATTATATCATGCTGTCAATAAACAAAGCTTAAAGGGAAGATAATTTGCCTACTTTTCTACCTTGCTATGCTTCAATCAGAGTGGAAGCACACTTTAGATAGTGTAGGAGCAGATTCACCTTGAATTCATCTGCCTTCACAATATATATTTTCCTGATAAATACAGCTACTTTCTTCTAATCACAAAAAAATCAAAAGACAACTCATCCTCCTAAAGGATGACTAACTCTAATTATCTGTAGTAATCGGTAGATAAGAAAAGCAAGGAAAATTGAAGTAGAAAAAGCCAAATTCTCATTTAGCTAATACCTTCAATCACCAATCTTTTTTTCAAGAATCTACTAACAAAAGAAGGAAATTATCTGATTGAGTTTTATTTCTTTTTCCTTTCCCTTACCAACATACTGATTAAAGTGCTAATGACCAATGGAAGGCTAGAAGGGCAGGCAGAATTAAAGAACCAATATATTCCCCCAACCCATGTAATTGGCTTGAAAATAATGCAGGGTTCTCTTTCCTGCATTTTTCTCTACAGTACAGATTGAAAAGCAGGTTGGAGGGTTGTACTGTTTTAGAAATACTGGCAACATTAGTAATAATATGATTTCTATTAAACAAAATTATTTTAGTTCATTTGAAGAAATACTTGAGAAATAAAACCTTTAGACTTCTTTCAATTTAGTACAACAAGCATTTGAATATTTCTCTAAGTGCTAAGGGATTTTTTTGTTTAATGACACATGGCAAAGTCTAGTCATACAAGGACATTAAAATATGTGGAGAAGACAAGAGTTATCCAAATGGAGTGATTAGAAAATAAAATAAGACAGTCTGTGATTCACTTCCAAATTAAATATAACTAGATACCAATATGGTAAAGAAGAAAGAGTGTTAGGTTTGTATTGAGATATCCCCTGACTTTGAGCTCTAGTCATTTGCTAGCTTTTGTAGCAAGTTAATCTCTTGGTCCTTGGTTCCTTCCCTAGTAAAATAAAGGAGTTAGACTAGGCAATCTCAAATATCTCTTCCAGCTCTAATTGTATTAGCCTAGGAAGAAATGATGCTAATATTAAATAAGCTATCAATGGTAAACAAGGATAGGGAGTAAAATTGTTTGAAGTGGATAATGTAGCCCTTGAAGGATGTGTAAGATTTAAATGAGCTTTACAGAACCAAAGCAAAGAAGATATTTTTTATGGAACATTATGATGTAGTCTTATATTGGCTTTGGGAAATTGCTTAACTATTGTGGGTCCTCATTTCTCCTCCCAGAAATGAAATAGTTGTTCTAGATGATAGAAAATGTCCATTTCAGTCTAAAGTCTCTAAATTTGTGATCCTATCATCAGAGTCTTAATTTTTAAAAAAAATCTCAATGTCTATGAGACTATAGAATTATAGTTTTTGAAGATTAAGGGATCTCAAAGGTCCTAATCCAAACTTCTCGTTTTAAATATGAAAGAACTGAGCCTGTGAACAATTCAGTGACTGACTTGTCAGAAATGGTCATTTCTAGAGTTTTCCTTAAAATGATCAGTAGCATTTATTTAAAACCATCAGCAGCAATATATGTAATGGGGCTAAACTAGAACCATTCCCAATAAGATCAGTGCTGAAACAAGTTTGCTCATTATCACCATTACTATTATATTGTATTAGAAATATTAGCTTTAGCAATGAGAGAAGAGAAAGAAATTACAGAAATTAGCATAGGTAATGAGGAAACCAAATTGTCACTCTTGGCAGATGATATGGTATATGATATGGTATACTTAGAGAGTACTAGAAAATCAACTAAAAAAACTACTAGAAACAATTTAAAACTTGCAAAATTGTGAGATATAAAAGAAATTCATACAAGTCATTAGCATTTCTATATGATATAAATAAAGTCCAGCATCAAGAGAAATTCCGTTTAAAATTACTGCAGAAAATATAAAATATTTGGGAGTCTACCTTCCAAGAGAAAGTCAGGAACTCTATGAACATAATTACAAAAACACTTTCCACACAAATTATATCAGATCTAATTAATTGGAAGTATATCAAGTGCTCATGAGCAAGCTGAGCTAATAATAAAAATGACAAGTATACGTAAATCAATCTCGTTCAAATCTATAACAATCAAACTCCTAATAAATTGTTTTACATAGCTAGAAAAATAACTATAAAGTTCATCTGGAAGGAAAAAATGTCAAGAATTTCAAGAGAATTAATGAAAAAATGCAAATGAAGGTGTCCTACCTGTACCAGAACTAAAACTATATTATAAAGCAGCAGTTGTCAAAATCATTTGGTATTGGCTAAGAATGAGAGTAGTTGCAATCAGTGGAAAAGGTTAAGATCAGAAGATACAAAAGTCAATGACAACAACAACAATAATAATAAATTGTGTTGGATAAACCCAAAGATCCCTAGGATAAGAACTCACTATTTGATTAAAGTTGCTGGGAAAACTGGAAATTAATATGACAGAAACTAGTTATTAAGCAACACCTAACACCCTATACCAAAATAAGTTTAAAATGGGTTCATGATTTAGACATAAAGAGTGATACTATAAGCAAATTAGAAGAATAAAGGATAGTGTGTCTCTCAGACCTATGGAGAAGGTTGGAATTTGTGGCCAAAGAAGAACTAGAGTACATTATGGAGTGCAAAAATAGATAATTTTGATTATATTAATTTAAAGTTTTTGTACAAACAAGACCAATGCAGACAAGATTAGGAGGGAAGCAGTAAACTGAGGGGAAAAAAATTACATCCCAGAGTTCTGATAAAGGCTTCATTCTAAAATATATATAAAATTGATTCAAATTTACAATAATTCAAGCCATCTTCCAATTGATAAATGGTCAAAGGATATGAATAGATAATTTTCAGATGAAGAGATTAAAACCATATTTAGTCATATGAAAAATACTCTTAATCACTATTGATCAGAGGAAAAACAAATTAGGACAATTCTGAGGTACCACTACACACCTCTCAGATTGGCTAAAATGAAAAGGAAAAAATAATGGTAAATATTGGAGAGGATGTGGGAAAACTGGGACACTAATACATAGCAATAAGGAACTATACCCAAAGGACTATCAACCCTTTGATCCAGCAGTGTCTTTACTAGTCCTGTATTCCAAGGAGATCATAAAAATGCCCACATGTGCAAAATTTTTTGTATCTTCCTTTTTTGTAATGGCAAGGAACTGGAAACTGAGTGGATGCCCATCAATTGGGGAATGGATGAATAAGCTATAGTACATGAATTTTATGGAATATTATTTTTCTATAAGAAATGATCAGCAGGATAATTTCAGAGAGTCTGGAGAACTTATGTGAACTGATGCTAAGTGAGGTGTGTTGAACCAAGATAACATTGTACACAGCAACAGCAAGATTTTACAATGATCAATTCTGATGGATGTGACTCTTTTTAACAGTGAGGTGATTCAGGCCAGTTCCAACAATCTTGGGATGAAAAGAGACATCTGCACCCAAAGAGAAGATTGTGGGGATTGAATGTGGATCACAACATAGGATTTTCACTTTTTTGTTATGATTGCTTATATTTTGTTTTCTTTCATTTTTTTTTCCTTTTTGAACTGATTCTGCTGTGCAGCATGATAATTGTAGAGAATTGTAAAAATATGTATGGAAGAATTGCACATATTTAACATATATTTGATTACTTGCCATCTATGGAAGAAGGTGGGGGGGAAGGAAGGGAAAAATCTAGGACACAGGCTTTTACAAGGATGAGTGGTGAAAACTATCTATGCATATGATTTTGCTTAATTAAAATTTAAAAATGTCATTTTTTGGATTGCGTATGACCTTGGCCAAGTTAATGGAGACATAAAACTTTTAAATAAAAAAGTCCATATCCTCAAAAATGTATAGTCAAGTAGAAAGATACAACACAAATATATTATTATAATACTCAATGTCATATAAATATTCTAAGTAATATGGCACAGTGGATAGAGCATTAAACTCAGACATAGAGAGTACTGCATTCAAGTTCTCACTTTGCTACATGTGTGGTTTTGTAGTTTCAAAGGTTACATTCTATCAACTATTGTATATTGCCTCCTATTTATGTGCACAATGAGTCAGTTAACATCCAGTCACCATATGAAATGCTTGTTCATGCCCATGTTTTTTTTTTCCTAAAGAGGAATTGTAAAGAGGGCTGAAATGTTTAATAGTTCAAATAAATATTAAATTATAGATTCATCATGAGAGGCTGATGGTGAGAAGGACCCTAACAGAATTATGGCAGTTAAAGTTTTCTTGCATCTCAAAAAAATCTAAACAATAAATCTACTCTCTATTTTTTTGTCTTTCAAACCAGTTGAAACCAGGCCAAACACATTTGAAGTAAATATTAATTTTTATTAAGTACTCATAATATGATAATAGTAATAATATGCTAACATGTTGAAATTGATTCTCTTCACTACTAGCTACTTCATAATTTTATTTATGGTATCTTTCAGAAGCTTCAGAAATATATGACCACTAAAATATTAGCCCTGAAAAAGATATGTTGCTTCTCTATATATTTTCTTCTTTTTATAAAAAAAAATAGATATTCATAAAACTGATCTTCAATTCTTTGGTCTTGGCATTATAAGGATATTGAGTTTACAATGAGTGACACATTCTGAATGCAATAAAAACCAGAGAGTTCTCTTCAAATATTTGAAATATTTGAAGTGTAAATTCTTATCAGATGTTCTTTTTGGGAAATGATTAATTTATTTTTGTTACCCATATTAATTGAACCTTGAAATCATTTCAATTGTCATTTTTTTATCAATATACATGAATGGGTTCAAATTTTTTTTTGGGGGGATTAATACACAACAATGAAATTACAGATCTATTGAGGTTTTAGAGTTCATTTAACACTATAATCACATACTACAAGGATATTTTATGGACATTATCCTTATCAAACAATAATTTCCTCCTCGAAGGAACAAATTAAAATAATATACAATAAAATTATGGTATGGTTTATTACAGGAGCATCAGAGGATAGAGCACCCAATCCAGAATCAGGAAAATCTAAATTCAAATCCAGCTTCAGACATTTATTAGCTCTGTGATCCTTGGCAAATGACTTAATCTTTTCTGCCTCAGTTTTCTATCTAAAAAATAGGGACATACTGGAGAAATAAATAGCAAACCATACTAGTATCTTTGCTAAGAAAACACCATGACCAAAAAGCATGGGGTCACAAAGATGTAACTGTATGACTGAACAGCAATAAAAAATGACATTGTCAAAACAAGAAAATTGTTACAATCATATGCTAGATGCTTACATAACAAACACTAATTAATGCCTCACTTAATGCAGAACATTCTGGTGGGCACTAAAGACACACAAATTTTAAATAAAATTCATACCCTCAAGAAATATAGTCAAGTAGAAAGATATAGTAATCAATATTACATAAATATAAGCAATGTGGCACAGTGGATCAAGAACTGGATTAAAATTCAGGGAGTCCTGCATTCAAGTTCTGACTTTACTACATATAGGTTGTGTGACCCCAGTCAAGTCATTTAAACTCTCAATGTTCCCAGAAAATAAGACTATTAGATATAGAGAAGGTGCATATCTATTTTAGCAGAGGATGTTCCTCATCAGGAGGATACAAAACCACCTTAGTAATTAACAGCTAAATAAAAACAACTTAAGTACATTAGTGAGTATACAAGGAGAGGTCTGAGGATGAAAGTTATTACCTATAAAGATTTGATATATTGCTATAAGCTTTGGTATAACTCACAACTGGAATAGCTATGTTTTATTTTTTTAAATGTTATTTTCCTCAAAAATAACTCTCCAGGAAGGATAGGATTATGAGAAAAGTCTTAGAGAAGGACTCTCAGTAGTTAGGAAGTAATATGAAGACATTAGAGACTGATAAAGGAAAAAGGCAAGCATGAGCAGAAAAGAAGGGCTAAAAGAAGGATATTAAAGATATTAAAGATCACTGACCCCCTGTTTGATAAGCCATTGTCTAGCCTTAACTATGAAAGTCTCTGAGTTATGATCTCTTTGTAAGAGCATTTGACTCATATAAATAAATTTCCCCCAAAAAATGCAATTTAGAATCTAAGTACTAGAAGAAACAGTAAAATGCCTGTAATAATATAGAAGAATATATGTGGAAGGCAATTGAAAATCCTTTTAAAATGAAAGAGCACAGTAGGAAACATTGTTTCCAAAGGCAGAGAACTTAGTTCAAATTCTACTCAACTAAAAGAGGAAATGAGCCTTTTCATGCATGATTCATCAAGATAATTTGCATCATCAGTAGTTTTCACTAAGGAGAGTACAGGGGCACAAATAAGATAGCACTGACAGAGCTTCATAAGTATCTGTAACTTAATAAAGTAGCTAGATGGATAACAGCTGCATGTTCTTTGCTGAACTCTTGATTTTGTTAACATAGTCATACTTTCAAGAGCTCTAAAACTCTCCCTTGGCAACAAAAATAAAATCACTACTCCCCAAAGTCATTCTACTAAAATTTGTCCTCAAGAATTGCCTAAATGAAATCTAATTTTTTTACCTTCATCTAACAGTTCTGGATGAAGACAGCAGGTAAAAACTCTTGGACATCAAAAACTTTATCAGAATAGAATCTTCAATGTTCCTCAGACATGGTTAGAATTCATTGTACTGAGTAGACATCAGATATTTATCTTTCTTTTCCCCCAGGATACTTCTATCAATACGACAATTTGAAAAATGTAAATATACCAACTTCCTGCCAGAATGTTTTACAACTATGCATAAGAGCATTTTAACACATATTTAGTTTTTATTACCATAAAATTTTTGCTTCTGGAACATTGAAGTAACTAAGAGTTCCAGTGAGGTAAAATTCTGACTTATTAAATATTAATTTATGTTGCCTTTAGGGAAAAAGTCTCCCTATCATCAATATTTTTTGTTCTCTTACCTCCTTCAAAAAATATAAATTGAAAGAAGGGAAGCAATTTTCAAGTGTAAATAATTATTCTTTGATAATTAATAAGTATCTACCCAATACCTAAATAAAATAAAAATAAAAAATTCTGAGTGATAATAAAAAAAAGATGGAATTTTCCTCACTATCACAATCACTACCATCCCTAACTCCTCAGAATGATAAATCACTTGCCTTTTTAACTTTATTTATGAAGGTACTTCTTTCAACAGTGCAGATTAATACTCATCCATATCTCATGGAGCTCTTGCCCATGATTGCAGCCAAATCCATCATGAAATATATACAACCAATACACATGGAGCTTCCTTTTTTGAAACTGTGTGTACAACAATAAAGATCTCAGACAGTTCATTGGGTATACGTTTGTATTCTTGAAACCAGGAAAATCTGAGTTCAAATGCTTTCTCTGACAAACTGATTGTATGACCCTGGGAAAATCCTTTAACTTTGCAATATTCTAGGAAAGTCGAGAAGACTACAAGTTATTGAAAACATGTTGGTTTCCATTGGTAGAGAGAATTAACTCACCTAGAAATTCTCATACTAATAAAATATTAGTCCTAGTTCTTATCCATGTTCCAGATGATAACTAAATAATTATTATTTTACATGGAAAGATATAATCTCAAGTTCTCAAACTAATACATCAATTATAAGGGTTTTTTTTGTTCTATGCTTTGCTGCAAAATTTTAAAGATAGTTTTAAAGAAAAATATCATCATTGTTATCTTGTATGCTTTGTACCAGAGAATACATGTCCAGCAGGAAGTTCTTTGAAAGTCTTTGAAAGTGGTAGAATGGGAGAAGGGGGTTGCTTACTTCCTAATCATGAGCTACTAATGAATCTTTCAGATTCTATAGAGATTGCTGGATAGGTATTGCAGGATAGGTACCCCAAAGATATAGAAACTTTCCCCTTTCCCTTGAAATATGGAGCATTAGGGTTATATCATCAACCTTTTTCTTTTTCTTCCTGAATGACTGAATGAGATTGTTTCCCTCTTACTACTCAACAAATTTTGAACAAACAAGCTGATGATACTCATTAATGGATTCTCATCTAAGAAGAATTTTAACGCAATATAAATAAGAACTTATATTAGTAGTCAATAAGACTTTGAGTAAATAAAAAAAAATGTATCTCTCTTTAAAAAAAAAAAAGACTAAAAATTCCCAAAGTAGATCTACATTGTTGCAGATGAAGTATACATTGATAAGATCACAATTGAGTTGGAGAATTAAGGTATCTCTTTATACAAGTTACTTGATACTCTACTGAAACAATGTAAATATTTGCAAATTAGCATCAGAAATATTGAATGAACAGACTTCAGGAAGTACATACAGGGAGACAATTAATATGAAGATATCTGATCGATTATTACTATTTAAAATATGAGAAGAAAGGAAAGCTTATTCTTAATTCATAGTGTAATGGGAAACTACTTAAGTCTCTATAGAAAATAAGGACCATATATTAGGACATAAAGACTTCAAAATTAAATGCAGGAAGGCAGAAATAGTAAATGCTTTCTTTTCAGATCACAATGCAATAAAAACTACATTCAGCAAAAAGTTAGGTGTAAATAAACCAAAAAGTAATTGGAAACTAAATAATCTCATCTTAAAGAATGCTTGGGTGAAACAGCAAATTATAGACACAATTAATAATTTCACTCAAGATAATAACAATGGTAAGACATCATACCAAAATTTATGGGATGCAGTCAAAAAGGTAATAAGGGGAAATTTTATATCCTTAGAGGCTTCCTTGAATAAAACAGAGAAAGAGAAGATCAATGAATTGGACCTGCAACTTAAAAACCTAGAAAAAGACCAAATTAAAACCCCCAAATCAATTACTAATCTTGAAATTCTAAAATTAAAAGGAGAAATTAATAATATTGAAAGTAAAAAAAAAAACCTATTGAACTAATAAATAAAAATAAGAATTGGTTTTATAAAAAAAACCAATAAAATTGATAAACCTTTGATAAATCTGATTAGAAAAAGGAGAGAGGAAAATCAAATTAGTAGTCTTAAAAATGAAAAGGGAGAACTTTCCACCAATGGAGAAGAAATTAAAGAAATAATAAGAGGTTACTTTGCCCAACTTTATGCCAACAAATTTGATAACCTAAGCAAAATGGATGACTACCTACAAAAATATAGGCTTCCCAGATTATCAGAGGAGGAAGTAAATTGCTTAAATAGTCCCATTTCAGAGAAAGAAATAGAACAAGCTGTTAATCAACTCCCTAAAAAAAAATCCCCAGGACCAGATGGATTTATATGTGAATTCTACCAAACATTCAAAGAACAATTACCCCAATGCTTTATAAACTATTTGAAAAAAATAGGGAATGAAGGAGTCCTACCAAATTCCTTTTATGACACAGACATGGTACTGATACCTAAATTATAGACCAATCTCCCTAGTGAATATTGATGCTAAAATCTTAAAATGAGATATTAGCAAAAAGACTACAGAAAATCATTGCCAGGATAATACACCATGATCACATGCAGGCTGGTTCAATATTAGGAAAACTATCAGTATAATTGGCCATATTAATAATCAAATTAACAAAAACCATATGATCATCTCAATAGATGCAGAAAAAGCATTTGATAAAAATCCAACATCCATTGCTATTAATACTCTTGAGTGTATAGGAATAAATGGACTTTTCCTTAAAATAATCAGTAGCATCTATTTAAAATGAGCAGTAAGCATCATATGTAATGGGGACAAACTGCAACCATTCCCAATAAGATCAGGAATGAAACAAGGTTCCTCACTATCACCATTACTATTTAATATTGTATTAGAAATGCTAGCTCTGGCAATAAGAGTTGAGAAAGAGATTAAAGCAATAAGAATAGGCAATGAGGAAACCAAATTATCACTCTTTGCTGATGATATGATGATATACTTAGACAACCCCAGAGACTCTACTAAAAAGTTATTAGAAACAATCTACACCTTTAGCAAAGTTGCAGGATACAAAATAAACTCACATAAGTCATCAGAATTCTTATATATCACTAACAAAGCCCAACAGTTAGAGTTACAAAGAGAAATTCCATTTCAAGTAACTACTGATTATATAAAATATTTAGGAATCTATCTGCCAAGGGAAAGTCAGAAACTTTATGAGCAAAACTACAAAACACTTTCCACACAAATTAAGTCTGACCTAACCAACTGGAAAACTATTAAATGCTCTTGGATTGGGCAAGCAAATATAATAAAGATGACAATACTACCTAAACTAATCTATTTATTTAGTGCTATACCAATCAGACTCCCAAAAAACTATTTTGATGACCTAGAAAAAATAACAACAAAGTTCATATGGAAAAACAAAAGGTCAAGAATTTCAAGGGAATTAATGAAAAAAAAATCAAATGAAGGTGGCCTAGCCGTACCAGATCTAAAATTATATTACAAAGCAGTGGTTACTAAAACCATCTGGTATTGTCTAAGAAATAGACTAGTTGATCAATGGAATAGGTTAGGTTCAAAGGACAAAACAGCCAATAACTTTAATAATCTAGTATTTGACAAACACAAAGACCCCAGTTTTTGGGTTAAGACAGCATTTTTTACAAAAATTGCTGGGAAAGTTGGAAATTAGTATGGCAGAAACTAGGCATTGACCCACACTTAATACCGTACACCAAGATAAGGTCAAAATGGGTTCATGACCTAGGCATAAAGAATGAGATTATAAATAAATTAGAAGAGCATAGGATAGTTTACCTCTCAGACCTGTGGAAGAGGAAGGAATTTATGTTCTAGTTATGTTCTAGTTCACCAAAGAAGAACTAGAGATCACTATTGATCACAAAATAGAAAATTTTGATTATATCAAATTGAAAAGTTTTTGTACAAACAAAACTAAGGTAGACAAGATTAGAGGGGAAACAATAAACTGGGAAAACATTTTTACAATCAAAGATTCTGATAAAGACCTCATTTCCAAAATATATAGATAATTAACTCTAATTTATAAGAAATCAAGCCATTCTCCAATTGATAAATGGTCAAAGGATATGAACAGACAATTCTCAGATGAAGAAATTGAAACTATTCCTAGCCACATGAAAATATGCTCCAAATCATTATTAATCAGAGAAATGCAAATTAAGACAACTCTGAGATACCACTACACACCTGTCAGATTGGCTAGAATGACAGGGAAAGATAATGCAGAATGTTGGAGGGGATATGGGAAAACAGGGACACTGATACATTGTTGGTGGAATTGTGAACACATCCAGCCATTCTGGAGAGCAATTTGGAACTATGCTCAAAAAGTCATCAAACTGTGGATACCCTTTGATCCAGCAGTGTTTCTCCTGGGCTTATACCCCAAAGAGATACTAAAGATGGGAAAGGGACCTGTATATGCCAAAATGTTTGTGGCAGCCCTGTTTGTAGTGGCTAGAAACTGGAAAGTGAATGAATGCCCCCCAATTGGAGAATGGTTGAGTAAATTGTGGTATATGAATGTTATAGAATATTAGTTTTCTGTAAGAAATGACCATCAGGATGAATACAGAGAGGACTGGTGTGATTCACATGAACTGATGCTAAGTGAAATGAGCAGAACCAGGAGATCATTATATATCTCAACAATGATACTGTTTGAGGATGTATTCTGATGGAAGTGGATTTCTTTGACAAAGAGACCTGAGTTTCAATTGATCAAGGATGGACAGAAGCAGCTACACCCAAAGAAAGAACACTGGGAAATGAATATAAACTGCTTGCATTTTTGTTTTTCTTCCCGGATTATTTATACCTTCTGAATCCAATTCTCCCTCTGCAACAAGAGAACTGTTTGGTTCTGCACACATATATTGTATCTAGGATATACTGTAACCTATTTAACATGTAAAGGACTGCTTGCCATCTGAGCGAGGGGGTGGAGGGAGGGAGGGGAAAAATCAGAATAGAAGTGAGTGCAAGGGATAATGCTGTAAAAAAATTGCCCTGTCATGGGTTCTGTCAATAAAAAGTTATTTAAAAAAATAAAAGAAAATAAGGAATGGTTGGTCACTCAATTAGGTAAGCAAGCAGAGTTTTAAAGCAAGATAGATCATAGAGCAGGATACTTTCTCAAGCATTTTTCTAATCTAGTAGTCCAGTTGGAAAGTGACTAGAAATTATGCTAGAGACTGTCTTTTGAAATAAAAGAGGGGATAAAGAGATACAACTAATTTTCTTTCTTTTAAAAAATATTTCATTTTCAATCTATGAAACAAAGCATTTCCTTAATGTAGTAAAACAATTTTAAAGCCACATGATTACAAATGAAACTGCAAATCTATTAAGTACAATTTGTTATTTCTTTTAAATGCATAAAAATTATCATATAATTTTTCCCCCTTTTTATTCCCTTCTTCCTGTTCTAGAGATGACTACAATTAGACACAAATCCATACACCTACACACACACACACATACACACACACACACGCACACACACATATATGTGTGTGTGTGTGTGTGTATATGTAAAATCATCCTATATATAATTCTATTTATCATTCCTTTCCCTGGAAACAGACAGTATCTTCCTATTTGGGACCTTTGTACCTAATGTGGGTATTTATAAGAGTTAAAATAGTTTACTCGCTCAAAGTTCTTCTTAAAACAATATTTCTCTTGCTATACACAATAATATCTTAGTTCTACACATGTTCATTATCTCATGCAAGTCTATCCATGTTATTATAAAATTAATGAGTTCATCACTTCCATAGTGGATGGAATGCAATACAATAGGATTTCACCATGATCATATATCACAAAATGTTTAGCCATTCCCCAATTGATAGGCATCCTTAAAATTTCCAGTTCTTTGCCACCACAAAGAGAACTGCCTTAAATATTTTAGAATATCTGGGTTACTTTTATTTTTCTTTAATCATCTTTGGAAATAGATTTAATAGTACCACTGTTGGGTCAAAGGATATAGGTAGCTTAATAACTCTTTGAATATAATTCCAGATTGTTCTTCAAAATAGTTAGATAAGTTCACTATTCTACCACCACTGAATTAGTATCCCAGTTTTTCCACATCCTTCTCCAATATTTATTGCTTTCCCTTCAATAATTTTATCCAATTTGATAGATATATAATCAAATTTCAAGGTCGCTTTAATTTGTATTTCTCCAATTAATAATGGCTTAGAACATTTTTTTTTCATATTACTATAAATTGTTTTGATTTCTGGGCTGGAAAACTGCCTATTCACATCCCATGACCATTTATCAATTTGGTAATTTGACCAGTTTCTTAAAGAACCAAGGAAGGTGATTTCAGAAAGGATTCTTCATGGGGACAAAATTATAAGCATTGTAAAATAATTTCAAGCATGAACAGGTTGGATTTTAAGAAGGAAGTAACCAAAAAATCCATTTTGATGTTTTTGCCTAAAAATAATTCCAAGTCAAAATAGCTGTTAATTTTTTTTAATAATTTTTTTTTAAAATAATGGTTCTTTACAACCAGCCAATTAATCTTGGTAGGCAGCATTGCATGTAGATGAGTTAAAAGATAAGAGAAACAAACATCTTTTCTTATACCATAAATTCCAGGCAAAATCTCCATAGTAAATGTAATTGAATGAGAGATAAAATAGAAGGTGACATCCTGAAACCTTTATCTTATTGTAAGAAACAAATTTAGTAAGCCTCTATAAAGCACATGAATAATTGCATACAGTATTATGTCTCTAATTTTGCTTGGATGTTTTGACTACAGTAGTATACATTTTCTTTAATTTGTCTAAATATTAAATGAATGGGAATATTAAAATGATTACTTCTATGACTGAACATAAATCATCAAAGAAATATATGAAGAAATAGCTCAAAAGCCCAGCCACTTAGAACTTTAGTGACATCTTTGAAATGTTAAGAGAAACTAAAGAGATGCTTCCTTTTTCCCCTTCCCTACATCGATCCTAGGCAAACTTGTGGGAAGAGGGCCTAGAAGTATACTGCATAAGCAGGAGGAAATGGGGTTTTATCTGTATCATAGTAAGTAATATTCATTAATGATCTCATAGATCCATTGGTTTATTTAACTACTGAGGGCCTATAAAAAATGTTTTCTTTGGTACCTCTTGATCTAATTTCCATTTTACAAAAACAAACAAAATGTATAGTTTGAACATATCAGAACATCAGGTAACCTAAAGCTAGAGATCAAAGAACAATCTTCCAACTGAAATGTTTTCAGTGAATCAATGTCCTGTTCCATATGTATGTTCCCCCCGCTCCAGACATTTGGATTAAGCCTCTTAAAATAGATTGGTAAGATAATGTGTTTCTCATGGCAAGTGGTATGTGGTTCAGATACTTTTAAGAAATGAAGCAATAGAACTGAACATTCAATTAGAAACTTGAAATAAATCCATAAGCTTAAACAAAAGTTAAAATAAAGCTGTATTACAATGAACAAGGGAATTCCTATATCCTCTTAAAAAGAAAATACTTCATGGTTATTTTATTTCTCTCATATATGTTTTTGAAGAGGGGAAAGAAAAGCCTGTTATCTTTGCTGGATCTCAATGAAAGGTAGAATAAAAGCAAAATAAAGATACCCTAACTTAGAAAACCTTTTCTACCCTGTAATTGTTGTCCTGCAATAAAACAGGACCCACTGTTTTTATTGACTTTTCAGCAAAGAAATAATGTTATTAAGTACAAGTGCTGCAGCAAAGGCCTACCATCAATCATTCAAAGTGGAGAATTTAAGATTTGATATAACATGGTATTTCCAAATCAATAAAAGCCTGAATTGGCTCCTTTTGGTTGAAGCAAAATAATACTAATGTTTTAACATTAAAACACAGAGTACAATAAAGGAAAGGAAAATGAAAAAAAAAAAACTTTTAACTCAATGTTTGTTTGCTTTTACTTATTTCTGTTAAAAAAATTCAAGATCCACAAAATAAAAACTTGCACCAGATAGAGCAAGATTATTGGGATGTGAACAGGAACCATTTCTTGACATTTTCTGAATAGTGTAGGCATTTAAATGTCTCAAGAATGATAATACAATTGCACCAGGGAGAACAAACGTGTACTTAAGTTGAGTTCAAGTCAAAGCATGTTTATCAATCTAAATGGTTGTCTTACCTGGATAGACACCGTGAAGATATAGATGTCTTTAAAAAGTGAATAGAATATAATAGTAAAACTTGGATTGATCACAATTATCATACACTTTTCTCTAATTTGTTCTTTCTACTTCTTTCATTATTATTAAAACAATATTCCAATTGGGTCTGTGAGTCCCTTCTCAACTTTGTTTGCCTAAACGTTATTTCCCATTATATGCATCATTATCTTATAATTTTTCACTTTCTTTCATGTCTAATGTAATCATTCTCCCTTATTCCAGACAAGTAGAAATATTAAAAGAGAGGAACATGAAATTTGTGCAAATTAGCCAGCCACCACATTTTATTTGAAATTAAAATTTAAATTTATTAATGTTTAAGATTCATCTAACTTTTTATTTTTTTTACCAGTCCATTTTTGAGAGTACATAGAATCTACTATATGCAAATTCAGTTTTAATAATTTTTTTTTATTTTCAATATATAGGCAAAGATAGTTTTTAACATTCATATTTTCAAAGCCTTGTTTTCAAGTTTCTCTCCTTCCCTTCCATTCACTCCCTCCCCTAGATAGCAAGCAATCTAATATATATATTAAATATATGCAATTCTATACATATTTAAACAATCATGGTACAAAAGAAAAATCAAATAAAAAGGAAGAAAATAAGAAAAAAAAAAGCAAAACACCAACAAAAAAGGTTAAAATACTATGTTGTGATCCACGTTCAGTCCCCACAGTCCTCTCTCTGGATGCATATGACTCTCTCCATCACAAGTCTATTGAAATTGGCCTAAATCACCTCATTGTTGAAAAGATCCATGTTCATTGGAATTGATCATTGCATAATATTCTTATTGCTATATATCATGTTCTCTTGATCCTACTCACTAAGCATTAGTTCATGCAAATCTCTACAAGCCTATCTGAAATCACTCTGCTGATCATTTCTTATAAAACATTAATATTCCATAACATTAATATAGCTTACTCAGCCATTTCCCAATTACTGAGCATCCACTCAGTTTCCAGTTCCTTGCCACTACAAAAAAGAGCTGCCAGTAGAGACACTGCTGGATCAAAGGATATGCACAATTTGATAGTCTTTTGGGCATAGTCCCATATTGCTCTCCAAAATGGTTGTATCAGTTCAGAACTCCACCCCCAATGTATTAATGTCCCAGTTTCCCCACATCCCTGTCAACATTTACCATTATCTTTTCTTATCATTTTAGTCAATCTGAGAGGTCTGTAATGGTACCTACACACCTATTCTAATTTGAGTTATCTTAATTTGCAATTCTCTGATCAATAGTGTTTGAGAACACTTTTTTTTTATTTGACAAAAAATGGTTTAATTTCTTCACCTGAAAAATTGTCTAGTCATATTTTTAACCATTCACCAACTGGAGAATGGCTACTATTCTTATAAATTTGAGTCAATTATCTATATATTTTAGAAATGAGGTCCTTATCAGAAACCTTGGATATAAAAAAATTTTTTCCCAGTTTATGGCTTCCTTTCTATTTTTGTCTACAATAGTTTTGCTTGTACAAAAACCTTTAATTTAATATAATCAAAATTATCTGTTTTATTTTTCATAATGTGATCTCATTCTTCTTTGGCCACAAATTCTTTCCTTGTCCAAAGACCTGAGAGATAGACTTTTTTTTATTCTTCTAATTTGCTTTTATAATCATTCTTTATGACTAAATCATGAACCATTTTGATCTTATCTGAAAGTTTTAGGTATTGGTCCATGCCTAGTTTCCAATTTTTCCAGCAATTTTTGTCAAATAGTGAGTTCTTATCCTAGAAGTTGGAGTCTTTGTGTTTATCAAATACTAGATTACTATAGTCATTGACTATTGTGTCTTGTAAACCCAACCCTATTTCACTGATCAACTATTCAAGTTCTTAGCCAGTACCAAATGTCAACTGTTTTATAATACAGTTTAAGGTCACTACACATAAGTTACCTTCATTTGCATTGTTTTTTTTTAATTAATTTCCTTAAAAGTCTTGACCTTTTGTCCTTACAATTGAAATTATTTTTTTCTAGTTCTGTAATTTCTTGGAAGTTTGATTGGTATGACATTGAATAAGTACATTAATTTAGGTACAATTTTCATTTTTATTATATTAGCTCAGTCTACCCACAAGCACTTGATATTCTTCCAATTGTTTAATCTGACTTTATTTCTATGGGAAATTTTTTTTTTTGTAATTGCATTCATGTGGTTTTTAACATTGTCTTGGCAGTTCCTCTTTGCATCTCTTGCTGCTAGACTTTATTGGTAATTTTAAAATGCTAATAGTTTATGTGGATTTATTTTGTATTCTGCAACTTTGCTAATTGTTTCTAATAATTTTAGATTGATTCTTTAGGATTCTTCTTTTTCTCTATTTTATTCGAATAAGCATCTAGAGATAAAAAAATTTCACCTAAGAATTACTTTGGCTGTATCTCATAAATTTTGGTATATTGTCTCATTATTGTCATTCTCCTGGATGAAATTATCAGTTATATCTATGATTTGTTGTTTCACCCACTCATTCATCAGATTAAATTATTTAGTTTCCAATTAATTTGTGGTCTATTTTTTCCTGATCCTTTATTGCATGTAATTTTTATTTCATCATGATCTAAAAAAGATGCATTTATTATTTCTGCCTTTCTACATTTGATTTTAACATTTTTATACCCTAGTAACCAATTTTTTTTCTATGTTCCATGTACTATGAGAAAAAATGTATATTCCTTTCTGTCTCCATTCAATTTTCTCCAAAGGTCTATCATACCTAATTTTTCTAAAATTCTGTTTACCTCCTTAACTTCTGTCTTGTTTATTTTGCAGTCCATTTATCTAGTTCTGAGAGAGCAAGATTGAAATCCCTCACTAGTAGGATTTTGCTGTCTCTTTCTTTTTGCACTTCTCTAACTTCTCTTAACCTCTTTAGGAATTTGGATGCTGTACCACATGGTACATATGTGTTTAGTACTGATATTATTTCATTATCCATGGTATCCTTTAGAAAAATCTATCTTCTTTCCTTATATCTTTTAATTAGATCTATTTTTGTTTGTGTTTGATCTGAGATCAAGATCATTACCTCTCCTTTTTGTCCACTTCAGCTGGAGCATAATAGGTTTTGTTCTAGCTGTTTACCTTTGTTCTGTACCTATCATTCTGCTTTAAATGTAAACAATATATTATAGGATGTGGGCTGTTAATCCAATCTGCTATCTGATTCCATTTTATGGGAAAATTCATACCACTCACATTCACAATTAAAATTACTAATACTGTATGTCTGCCATCTTATTTTTCCCAAGTTATACTTTTCTCTTTCCTTTCCCCCTTTTCCTCCTCCCCAGTGTTTTGCTTCTGATCATCGTCTCTTTCAAATTACCCTTCCATTTTACAGCTCCTCCCTTCTTTTTTATCCCTTTACTCTTTTGTTTCTCTTCTCCCTTCTAATAGTCTCCCCCTTCCTTTTCCCTTTCTCCTCCTATTTCCATAAAAAGTGAGATAAGTTTCTCTATCAAACTAAAAATGTCTGCTACACTCTTTTTGAGTGAACTCTGATGAGTGTGAGTTTCACACAATACTCATTCCCTCCCTTCTTCCCTTCAATTGTAATATGTCTTCTTGCTTCTTCATGTGATGCAATTGATCCCATTTTACCTCCCTTTTCTTTTTTTCCCACTACAATCTCTTTTCCACTCATAGTTTCTTTGTTATATCATCACAAAAAAGTCAAAAGTATTTCCATATGCCATGCTGTGAAAGAAAACATAGATCTCCCCCCTCAAAAAAAAAAAATCCTCAAGAAAAAAAAATTTTGTAAGTATACTTCAATCTGTATTCAGACACAATCAGTTTTTTTGTTTGTTTTGTTTTTTTTGTTTGTTTGTTTTTGCCATGGGGCATGGATAGCATTTTTCATCATAAGTATTTCAAAATAATCTTGTATTATTGTACTGATCAAAAAAATAAAGTCATTCGCAGCTGATCATCTCGCAGTATTGCTATTACTTTGTGCACAGTACATTTCACATTGCTTGAATTTATGGAGGACTTTCCAGCTAAAACTGAGAGCATCCTGCTCATTATTTCCTGTAAAAACAATAAAATTCCACAGTTTATTCAGCCATTGCTCAATTGATAGGCATGCTCTCAATTTCTAATTTTTTGTCTTGAGAAAAGAACTGCTAAAAACATTTTTGTATATATAAGTCCTTTTTCTTTTTTCTTTTTTAAATCTCTTTTGGAATTCAAACTTAGTTGTGGCATTGTTAGATCAAAGTATCTATATGATTTTGTAGTCTTTTAGGCTTTGTTCATATCTTTTGATCATTTATCAATTGATGATTGACTTATTTTTTTTTTAATTTGACCAATTCCTTAAACATTTGAGAAATGAGGCCATCCATTGATCCATGCCTACTGCCCTATACCAAGATAACATTGAAATGGGTTAATGATTTAGATATAAAGAGTGATATTATAAGCAAATTAGAATAACAAATGATAGTTTACCTCTCATATCTGTAGAGAAGGAAGAAATTTGTGGTCAAAGAAGTAGATTATATTATAAAATGCAAAATGGATAATTTTGATTATATTAAGTTTAAAAAAATTTGTGCAAACAAAACCAATGAAGACAAAATTAGAAGGGAAGCAATAAACTGGGGAAAAAATTTTACATTCAAAGGTTCTGATAAAGGCCTCAATTCTAAAATATATACAAAACTGACTCAAATTTATAAGAATACAATCCATTCTCCAATTTCTTAATGGTGAAAGGATATGAAAAAGACAATTTTCAGATGAAGAAATTACAATCATTTCTAGTCATATGAAAGGGTGATCTAAATCATTCATTGTTGATCAGAGAAATGCAAATTAAGACAACTCTAAGGTGCCACTACACACCTCTTGATTTGATAAAATGCCAGGAAAAGTTAATGACAAATGTTGGAAGCAATGTAGGAAAACTGGGACACTAATACATTGTTGGTGGAGTTGTGAATTAATTCAAACATTCTGAAAAGCAATTTGGAACTATGACCAAAGAGCATACTCTTTGATTCAGCAGTGTTCTACTGGGCTTCTGTCCTAAAAAGATTATAAAGAAAGGAAGAGGACCCACATGTGCAAAAATGTTTGTGGCAGCCCTTTTTGTAGTGGAAAGGAATTGGAAACTGAGTAGATGCCCATTAATTGAAGAATGGCTGAACAAGTTGTGGTATATGAATTTTATGGAATATTATTGTTCTACAAGAAATGATCAGCAGGATGATTTCAGAGAGTCCTGGAGAAACTTATATGAACTGATATTAAGTAAAATGAGCAAAACCAGGACATCATTATGCATGACAACAGCATGATTATATGATGATCTATTCTGATGGACAGGATTCTCATGAACAGTGAGGTGATTCAGACAAATTCTAATGGTCTTATGATGAAGAAAGCCATCTGCAACCAGAAAAAGGACAGTGAGAACTGAATGTAGACCACAACATAATATTTTCATTCTTTCTGCTTGCTTGCATTTTATTTTCTTTCTCATTTTTTTCCTTTTTGATTTGATTTTTCTTGTGTAGCATATTTGTGGAAATACGTGTTTAACATATATTGGATTACTTACTATCTAAGGGAGGAGGTGGGGAGAAGGGAGAGGAAAAAAATAGAACACAGGGTTTTGTAGGGATGAATATCAAAAATTATACATTTATATATTTTGAAAACAAAAAGCTATAAGTCTTAAAAATTTAGAGAAATAAAGCCATCTTCAGAAAAAAAAACTTGCTTTATTTTTTTTCACAATTGCTGTTGCTAACTGTGTCCCCCACTATATTCTATTCTATCTCCTCATCAAAAGTGTTTTATTTCTGATCAATTTTCCTCCAATGTGCCCTCTCTTCTTCCTATACCTATGTTGGATGTGCATGTTATTTTCTTGTTGAGCCAATTCAAATAAGAGTAAAATTTTCTTATTCTCTCTCCCTTCTCCCTTTCCCCCTCCACTATAAAAGCTTTTCCTTGTCTATTTTATGGTAGATAATTTGCATCATTCAACCTCTCCCTTTACATATCTCTAAATACATTCCTCTCACCCTCCTTAATTTTATTTTTTAGATATGTCTTTTCATATTCAAATGACACCTGTGTCTTCTTTTCTATACACACATACATTCCTCTCACACTGCCTAATTTTATTTTTTAGATATCTCTCTTCATATTCAAATCACATCAAATCGCATATAGATCTATATCTATACATACATACATATATATACACACATATATATGTGTGTGTGTATACGTATACACACACACACACACACACACACACACACACATATATGTGTATATATATATAAAATACCTTCTTATTGCCCTAATGGTGAGAAAGTTCTTATCAAATTCAAGTATCATTCTCCAATGTCACAATGCAAACAAATTGACTTTATGGAGTCCCATATGGGATTTCCTTTTCTTGGTTACTTCCATTTGCTCCTCCTGAATCTTATATTTAAAATCAAATTTCCTATTCTCCTCTGGTCTTTTTTTTATCATGAATGCTTGAAATTCCTCTATTTCATTGAACATTCAACATTTTTCCTAAAGGATTATACTAAGTTATTTCTGGATAGATGACTCTTAGTGGTAATCCTAGCTTCTTTGCTCTTTGGAATATCATATTTCAAGCCTTCTTATCCTTTAATATAGAAGTTCCTAAATCTTGTGTTAAACCAAGTCTGGCTCTATTATACTTGATTGCTATTCCGTTTTTTTCTTGTTGTTATTTTGCTTGTTTGTTTGTTGTTTTTTTTTTTTTTTTTCTGGATGCTTGTGATAATTTTTCCTTGATAAGAGAGTTCTGGAATTTGGCTATTCCTGGGAGTTTTCATCTTGGGATCTCTTTCATGAGGTGATCAGTGGAGTCTTTCAATTTCTGATTTACTCTCTGGTTATAGAACATCAGGAAAGTTTTCCTTGATAATTTCTTGAAAGATGATGTCTATGCTCTTTTTTTTTTTTGATCATGGTTTTCAAGTATAGCAAAGAATTTTAAATTATCTACCCTGGATCTAGTTTCTAGGTCAGTTATTTTTCCAACTATATATTTTACATATTTTATTTTGTTTTTATTTTAGTTTTCTTGATTTTGTTTGATTGTTTCTTGATTTATCATAATCATTAGCTTCCATTTACTCAATTCTAATTTTTAAGGAATTATTTTCCTCAGTGAGCTTTGTATCTTCTTTTCCATTTGGCCAATTTTGCTTTTTAAGGCATCGTTCTCATTAGTTTTTTATATTTCTTTTTACATCACTCTCATTTCTCTTCCCAATTTTTCCTCTCTCTCTCTTACTTGAATTTCAAAATGTCATTTCAGTTCTGAATTTGTTTACGATTAATAAAGCTTATATTTCTTTTTCCATTAATATTTATTTTGTTGACTTATTAACTTATATTAAAGGATTTAGATTTTTTTTCTTCTGATATCTTTGATTAGTTCTCTCTTCCTACCCTCCATATTACTCTCTTTTTAACTTCTTCTTCTTTAATGGTGGTTTCATTGGAAGCTGAATCTCAAAATATTTCAATTTTCTCCCATTCTGGGGCAATTTATGGTTCACTAACTTAGATTTCTGCCCAAGTTATTTTGGCAGGAATAGAACTGACTACAGATGAATGCTAGATTCCTTCATTCTGGCTTAATAGATAGCAACAATCCTACTTTCCCCCACCCAACAATATATACTGGCACAGTATCCTGCTGTATTCTTGCCATTCCTCAGTTTTCCAGCCTGACAGTTGATGCTATTACATCACCTGGATAGGTGACTCTTAGCTGTAATCCTAATTTCTGTCTTTTAGAGTTTATATCTCTGATACTCTGTGTCTGGGAGAGGGAAGTTGGAGTCAGAGTCTAGGATTGATTGAGCTCATTATAATTCTAGACACATGAGTGGCCTGCCTTATTCTCTCTGTTCTTCTCTTCTCCTACAGAAATATTTTGCCAAAAAGGCAGTACCAAAAAGAAGTGAGGACAGGGTATAGGATTTGGATTTTCGTGCAAGCCTATGGATCAGGATCATAATAGGCAGTAGGGGAGAAGAGTACTGAGTGAAATTAAGGTAGTTGTTAACTCAAGGGTTGTTTTTGTTTGTTTGTTTTTTGTTTTTGTTTTAAACTGCATTTGAGTTCCTCGTGTTCTATATTAGAGCTTCTAATCTCTTTTCATCTGAGTACTTTTGACATGAACCCAGATATATGAGTGTGTGTAATAGGTATACAAACCAAGCATTTATTTACAATAAATAAAGTTTCATCATCTCTGCAATGATTTATGAGATCCCATATGAGGTTGCAAACCACAGTTTAAGAAGTAGGATCCTAGACCATTGAGACAGTCAAAGTTACTTTAAATTTGTCCATTATTTCTCTTTTGAAGAAGTTATGAAACATTATGAGGATCAAAGAAAATATCTGGACCTTCATCTTGTTGGTCACCTGACCCAGAAGTCTGCTAACAGTATATTATTGTTTAATAAAATTGCTAATGTCTGATTGGCAAAGTTTGCCAAGTTAGGATTTAGGGTGACTATCACAGCTTCTTGATATAAACTTGGAATGATACTGCTCAGAGCCCAAATATTTCCTTCACAGAAACTTAAAAATAATTTTATGTTTTATAACTAAAAGAGAATTGACTCAGATTTAATTAATTACCATGAATACAAGCCAACCTGAGCGTCAACTGATACTACCTAGATGTATGAATTTGGAAAAGACAGAATCTCAGTTTACTCATTTTTAAAAGGAATGAGTCATATGAAATCATCCTAAGTTCCCTTCTGATACATGACTTATTTTTTGAATAAGATATTCAATTTCAAGATTGTGCATTTTCAATGACTATCTCCCATGCACAGAATATGTCCCTTCCTTATATTTGCTTTCTGGTTTCTCTGGCTTCCTTGAAAACGAGAGAAGTTCAAGCACAGAACACATGAATAATTTCTCAGCAATCAAACAAGACTGAGAAAGGTAAAGAAAGAATATAGCCAAAGACTTTAGGAAGGAGGCAAAATTGCAAATCAGCAGTGCCACTATGACTTTTTTCAAATTTGACATATTTGGAAACAAAGAAGATTTTCAGTTGATAGAAGGAAAAAAAAATCATATTAATTTAAGCTGGCCAGAAGTGACCTAATTGAAAGATCATAAATTATCCCTGATTGCTTATAAATAGAGGCTATATTACCTTTCCATAGAAAGGTGCTCTATTCCGTAGGTATGCCTTGGACTACATATTGTCTGAAGTTCTCAAGTTCTGAATTCTCTGGCTGATAATTACTAACATTGTTCAAAGTTAAAAGCAAAGAGAAGGAACATGCCTAATAGAATTAGCAGAAGTCTCAGCCAAAAGTCCTTTTCCTTCAGCAGCTTCATTAACAACTCAGGTGAAGACATACTTGTAAAATTTGCAAATGACATACCTGGAAGGGGCATTGTATTTTTTGGATAATAGAATCCAATCAGAGATATGTTGAGGGAATCAATTAAAGCATGAAATTTAAAAGAGGTAAATACTAAGTTTTATATTTAGGTTCAAAAAATAAATTACATAAGTTAGGGTGGTCTAAGATGATTTAGTAATAGTTCCAGTAGTAGGTCCAGAAGTTTTAGCTTACAGGTTCAAAATGAATCATGTTTATATTATGAATGACATGTTCAATGAAGGATAAATGCATTGGTGAGTGGTATGTAAACCATAAGTCATTTGAAGAACATTTGAAGGAACAAGAGAAATTTGACTTCCAGAAGAAAAGATTTGGGGGAGATAAAATAAATAATTTTTAAATACTTGAAATCACATAGAAAAAGGAAATGCTATGGTAAGTTTCTTCAGAACCATGATCAACAGATTAGAAGATATGTAGAGGTGGGTTTTGTTACTATGGAAGGAAGGAATCAAAGAAAATGAAGAAGAAAAGAGCAGAAGACTTACTGTGCATTAAAAAGGCCCATTCCAAAAGTTGTACACACACACACACACACTCTCACACACACACACACACACACACACACACACACACATACACACACACACTCACACATATATTTATATATAGTTGTAGATATATCAAAACCACAAATTTCAAGATATTTAAAAGCAAAAAGATACCAAATGGTGATCAGAAGTCATGGATTATATTATTACTGAAAAGAGATTATTTAAAAAAAGCATTCACTGATATTTATCAAAGCATATGTCCATTTTTTCATCTTTTAAAAATATAAGAATAAGTTTAATAAATATTGAGAACATCCTTGATGAAAATATGAGAAAGGAAGAGGTAGGCCTGCACAAATGATATCTAATAGAGTGCAGATTGTAGTTATACAGCTGACTAAAAGTTGCAGAAACTACAATGTCCATCTATGTATACTACTTGCTATTAAAAAAAAAGAAAAAAAGTTTAATTAATTAAAATCCTTTCTTAAAATATATGCTCCATCAAGGTAATGTTGGGATAATTTTTTTTTCTTAAACAAGATATAAGCAAGTCAAAGACATCTGCCACTGTCATAAAGAATACTAAATACAGATTTTGAATGGAAAATATATCTTCTATAGCTAGCAAAATCTTTGAGATTCTTCTATTTATACCTAGGTGACCCCATATTGACTTTACCAAATCTCCAGAACAATGCAGAGGATACGGATGAGATTCACAACCACTCAAGATTTCCACCTCATACTTTGAACTGGAAAAAAAATAAATATATAATCAGAAGAACTGAATTTGACCAGATTATCCTGCTTAATAAATGTGTGTCTTCAAGCAAATCAATTTACTACTCTGGGCCTCAGCTTCTTCATGTGCAAAAGTGAAGATATTCTCTGAGGCCCCTTTCAGCTCTCAATCTATGATACCATTTTCCTAGACTCTCATATAGAATCAATTATTATTAAAATGCTGTCACTCACTTAGATCAATCATTCAATTATTTAAGAAATATATATCCAGCAACTATTGTTTAAAAGTCATTGTTTTAGGTATCAGGAATACAAAGACAAAAATGATATTGTTGCCTTTAAGGAACATATGTTATTTTGAGAAAAAAATAAATGTACAAATAAAATAAATACAAAATAAATATAAAGTCAATTAAAAGTAATTTCTTAAAAGCCCCAGCAATTGGGAGTATAGAGAGAAGCACAGAAAAGGCTTCATGGAGGAACTAGAACTTACACTGAACTTTGAAGGAAGACCAGCATTCTTACAGTTCCATATAAGGAGGGAACATATTTCATGCATAAGGGCTATGTCAGAGATGAGGGATGAAATTTCCTGTGTAAAAAAAAAAATTGCAAGCAGACTATTTTGGCTAAACTTAAAAGTATGTAAATAAGAATAAAATCTTATACAGATAAAAAGATATATTTGAAGCTGATTTTAAATGGTTTTAAAGGCCAGTATACAATATCTACTTTCTTTCTATATATCTTTCTAATGCCCTTTATAATACTGGTGACATATAAAATAAAAACATTATATTGGAGTTCTATTGCATCTTACCTGGATAAGGTCTCAATTGTATGGACTGAAATAAATGCAAGTAATATATAAACAATTATTTTTAATGCATTAGATGCAATACTGGAATACTTTTTTCTCTTATAAAGGCATTTGTAACAACAACAACAAAAAAATAGATACTTTCTCTAGATAAGAAACCTGCAAGTGTTGCAACCAAGAGGAAAAATATATATATATATATATATCTGTGACAGTCAACAGATTGCAATCTCTCCTCTTCTTTCTGGGCATTAAACATAGAAAAAAATGAAGCTACCAGTTCTTATAGTAGAGGTTTCTGAAATGGATCACTGATGAGTGATATCTGAGTAATACAAAAGTTGCAAAATCACATACCTAGAATGGAAAAAATCCTGATAAAACAGGCTAGTTCACAATTTCCTCAAGTTGCTTGCTTAATATTGTTTCCTATAGCTTGGGAGATTTTCTTCCATATATATATATCTCACCTTATATAAATGCAAAGATAAATGTATACATATATACATATAGTACATGTAGGAGAAGAGAGACAGATGAATAGAGACAGAGACATAGAAAGACCGACATGGACAGCAAGACACAGAAAGATATAGAGAGAAAGAAAAAGAGCTGGAGTTACACAATTCATACAAAACCTCTTATAATATTTTCCTGGTTTTGAACTTAAAGCAAAAAGTTCTAATCTAATCAAATATGAATAAAGTCACATCCAGCTGCTTGTGACTAATAAGAAAACATGATTACTTCTTTGAATTTATACAAAGACCTGATTATCTATTAACTATCGTTCTTATGAAGGTTAATAAAGCTTCAGCACATCTTTACAAATCCTGTCATGATTTAATATGGACTTCAACAAGATGATACAAAAATAATCAATTATTTTCCTTAAAAAAAAAAAAAAAAGAAAGAAAAGAAATCATCATCCTGGATTAAAAACAGACTAAGAGGAAGCAGAGCCAAGATGGCAGAGAAGGCACACACGACTTTCTAAGCATCTCTCATTCCCCTCATAACCAACTATTAAATTCAGCCACAAAAATAGCTCTTCAGTGCTTAAATTCATGAAGATTAGAAGCACACAACATACCAGCTGAAGATAATCTGGAAGATCACTAGGAAAAGTTTGTCCTGAGGGACCAGGAACAGACTAGTGCAGGCAGTGAGACTAGTGTCCTGAACAGACCAGGGGCGGGGGTGATCTCTGTGGTTAGAGAAGTTATAGAGACGACTCTGCTCTAGGCTAACTGCTCTGCCTTGATTACAAAGCAGAAAACTGGCAGAGAAATTAAAGCCTAAAACAGAGGGTACTCTAAAAAAATGTCAGAACCTAACAAGATCTGGCTGTAACCACTCAAACCCAGAAGTTACCCAGGCAGACTCTTAACACAGCCCTGCAGCCACATCCTGCTGTTCCGGGCTTTTTTGGGGGCAGTTACAAATCTGCATGGGCAGGGGGCCACAGCCTGGGCAGCCTCTAATCTGCACAGTGGGAGGCTTGGCCTGGGGCAATAGTACTTCCCCAGAAGACTGTGCTTCCTAGGACAGAGACACTTCTGGTTCCTGCAGGGCCATTCACTGCTCAGCTGCTAATCCCCACAGCCCCAGGTCAGGCTTTGACTTGGGGTAGTGAAACTCTCATTGTTCAGTGTATAGCCCCAGGGCAGTTGTTATCTCACACAGCAGAGGTTCTTTGCAGGGCACTTTCCCAGCTCAGCCCTGCAGGCCTGAGTTACTTCTGGGTGGGAAACTCTTTCCCAGAGTACTCCAGTACCTTGCTGCTTTTTGTAGCCGGCTGGCAGGACAGCTACCTGTCCATACACCTATCACTGCTCTGCAGAGGAAGCTGGTAACCTCCTGGCTCTGAAGGGAGACCCTACAGGCTTTAACATAATGAATAAAAAAATCAAAAGGACTAGTGGTAGTTTCTATACAGAAAGAGAGCAGCTTTTCAACCCTGAAGAGACTAATAGCAAACAGTCTCCAGATAATTGTTGGTCCCCAAAACAAAAGGCTCTCCTAGAAGAGACTATTAAAAACTGTAAAAGAGAACTAGAAGAAAAATGAGGGAAGGAAAGAGAAGCTATGCAAAAGAGCAACGACTTCCTGAAATGTGAATTGGAAAAGGTAAAAAAACTCCCAAGAAGTACAGGGATACAGAATTTCTGAATTGGAAAAGGTTAAGAATTCCAAGAAAGTAGGATTTGTGAATTGGAAAAAGAAAATAATTCACTAAAAAAAAGAAAAAAATTCCATAGAGTAAAGCAACTCATTTAAAAACTCAATTGAACATATACAAAAAAAAAGTTTAAAAAAAATCTAATGAAGAAAATTACTGACTAAAAATCAGAATTAAACAAACAGAAGTGACTGATTCATTGAAACATCAAGAATCAGTCAAACAAAACCAAAAAAGTGAAAGATTGGAAAAAGATGTTAAATATCTACTTGGAAAAATAACAGACCTGGAAAATAGATCTAGGAGAGATAACCTGAGGATCATTGGACTACCCAAAAATTATGATGAAAAAAAGTGCCTAAATATTATTTTACAAGAAATCATCAAAGAGAACTGCCCAGAAGTAATAGAACCCGAAGGTAAAATAGGCATTGAAATAATTCATTGAAATTTCAGAATTTTCAAACTAAAGAAAAAATATTACAAGCAGCCAGGAAAAAACAATTCAAATACTGAGGTACCACAGTAAGGGTCACTCAATATCTGGCTGCCTCAACATTAAAGGATCAAAGGGCCTGGAATCTGATATTCTGAGAGGCAGAAGAACTTGGAATTCAGCAAAGAATAAACTACTAAGCTGAGCATTTTTTTTTCCCATGGAAGAAGATGGACATTTAATGAAAAAGAGGAATTCCATTTGTTTCTAAGGAGAAAACCAGACTTAAACAAAAAATTTGATCTCCAAAAACAGAACTCAAGAGAAGTAGAAAAAGGTAAAAGGAACTCTTGAGGACTGTATTTCTGTTGTGGATATACATAAAAACCACTTGTAAAATTTGATTTTACTGATATAATGTAAAAAAGGGAAGTAGAAATAGAAAAGGGACAATGTCAGAAAAAGGGGAAAAGGGAGCTAAAAAGAGGGAAACTACATGCGACGATGAGACAAAGGAAACTTATTATACCTGAGGGAACTTAGAGAGGGGGAGGAACATTGTGTGATTCCTACTCTCATCAGAGTTAGCTCAAAGAGGAAATAATTGACATATTTGTTCTATAGAGAATCTTTTCTCACCTCATTAAAAAGTAGGAGAGGAAAAGGGAAAAGGAAAAAGAGTAATAAGGGAAGGGTACAAGAAAGGGGAAGGGATTCAAAGGGAGGAGAGAGGGATCCTAAAGAGGGAGAGCTGCGTGACACAAGTGGGACCAATAAGTTTAATGCTAGGGAAGGGAGGAAGGGGGGCAAGAAAAAGAAAAGCATAATCTGGGGATATTAGGGTGGCAGGAAATACAGAATTAGTAATTTTAACTGTAAATGTGAATGGGATGAACTCTCCCATAAAGAGGAGGTGGATAGCAGATTGGATCAAAAGTCAGAACCCTACAATATGTTGTTTACACAAAACACATTTAAAACAGGGAGATACATACAGAATAAAGGTAAAAGGCTGGAGCACAATCCATTATGCTTCAGGTGAACTCAAAAAAGCAGGGGTAGCTATCCTTAGCTCAAGCAAAAGGAAAAATTGATCTAATTAAAAGAGATAAGGAAGGAAACTATATCTTGCTAAAGGGTACTATAGACAATGAAGCACTATCAATATTAAACATATATACACCAAATGGTATAGCATCTAACTTCCTAAAGGAGAAGTTAAGAGAGTTGCGAGAAGAAATAGACAGCAAAACAATAATAACGGGAGATCTCAATCTTGCACTCTCAGATTTAGATAAATCAAACCACAAAACCAATAAGAAAGAAATTAAAGAGGTAAATAGAATATTAGAAAAATTAGGTATGATAGATCTCTGGAGAAAACTGAATGGTGCCAGAAAGGAGTATACTTTCTTCTCAGCAGTTCATGGAACCTACAAAAACTTGACTATATATTAGGACATAAAGACCTCAAAATTAAAGGCAGGAAGGCAGAAATAGAAAATGCTTTCTTTTCAGATCACAATGAAATAAAAACTACATTCAACAAAAAGTTAGGGGTAAATAAACCAAAAAGTAATTGGAAACTAAATAATGTCATCTTAAAGAATGATTGGGTGAAATAGCAAATTATAGACACAATTAACAATTTCATTCAAGATAATGACAATGATGAGACATCATACCAAAATTTGTGGGATGCAGCCAAAGCAGTAATAAAAGGAAATTTTATATCCTTAGAGGCTTATTTGAATAAAATAGAAAAAGAGAAGATCAATGAATTGGGCCTGTAACTTAAAAAGCTAGAAAAAGACCAAATTAAAAACCCCCAATCAAATACCAAACTTGAAATTCTAAAATTAAAAGGAGAAATTAATAATATTGAAAGTAAAAAAAAAAAAAAAACTATTGAACTACTAAATAAAAATAAGATTTGGTTTTGTGAAAAAACCAATAAAATTGATAAACATTTGATAAGTCTGATTAGAAAAAGGAGAAAGGAAAATCAACTTAGTAGTCTCAAAAATGAAAAGGTAGAACTTTGCACCAATGGAGAGGAAATTAAAGAAATAATAAGGGGTTATTTTGCCCAATTTTATGCCAACAAATTTGATAACCTAAATGAAATGGAATATAGGCTTCCTAGATTAACAGAGGAGGAAGTAAATTGTTTAAATAGTCTCATTTCAGAAAAATAAATAGAACAAGCTATTAATCAACTCCCTAAAAAAAAAATCCCCAGGACCAGATGGATTTACATGTGAATTCTACCAAACATTCAAAGAACAATTAGTCCCAATGCTTTATAAACTATTTGAAAAAATAGGGAATGAAGGAGCCCTACCAAATTTTTTTATGACATAGACATGGTACTGATACCTAAACCAGGTAGGTTGAAAACAGAGAAAGAAAATTATAGACCAATCTCCCCAATGAATATTGATGCTAAAATCTTAAATAAGATGTTAGCAAAAAGACTACAGAAAATCATCCCCAGGATAATACACCACGATCAAGTAGGATTTATACCAGGAATGCAAGGCTGGTTCAATATTAGGAAAACTATCAGTATAATTGGCCATATTAATAACCAAATTAACAAAAAAAAAATATGATTATCTCAATAGATGCAGAAAAAGCATTTGATGAAATCCAGCATCCATTCCTATTAAACACACTTGAGTGTATAGGAATAAATGGACTTTTCCTTAAAATTATCAGTAGCATGTATTTAAAATCAGCAGTAAGCATCATATGTAAAAGGGACAAATTGCAACCATTCCCAACAAGATCAGGAGTGAAACAAGGTTGCCCACTATCACCATTACTATTTAATATTGTATTAGAAATGCTAACTTTGGCAATAAGAGTTGAGAAAGAGATTAAAGGAATAAGAATAGGGATTGAGGAAACCAAATTATCACTCTTTGCTGATGGTATGATGGTATACTTAGACAACCCCAGAGACTCTACTAAAAAGTTATTAGAAACAATCCACACCTTTAGCAAAGTTGCAGGATACAAAATAAACCCACATAAATCATCAGCATTCTTATATATCACTAACAAAACCCAACAGTTAGAGTTACAAATAGAAATTCCATTTCAAGTAACTACTGATTGTATAAAATATTTAGGAATCTATCTGCCAAGGGAAAGTCAGAAACTTTATGAGCAAAACTACAAAACACTTTCCACACAAATTAAGTCTGACCTAACCAACTGGAAAAATATTAAATGCTCTTAGATTGGGCGAGCAAATATAATAAAGGTGACAATACTACCTAAACTAATTTATTTATTTAGTCCTATACCAATCAGACTCCCAAAAAACTATTTTGATGACCTAGAAAAAATAACAACAAAGTTCATATGGAAAAACAAAAGGTCAAGAATTTCAAGGGAATAAATGAAAAAAATCAAATGGAGGTGGGCTAATTATATCAGATCTAAAATTATATTATAAAGCAGCAGTTACTAAAACCATCTGGTATTGTCTAAGAAATTGACTAGTTGATCAATGGAATAGGTTAGGTTCAAAGGACAAAACAGCCAATAACTTTAATAATCTAGTGTTTGACAAACACAAAGACCCCAGTTTTTGGGTTAAGACCGCATTTTTTAACAAAAATTGCTGGGAAAGTTGGAAATTAGTATGGCAGAAACTAGGCATTGACCCACACTTAACACCATACACCAAGATAAGGTCAAAATGGGTTCATGACCTAGGCCAAAGAATGAGATTATAAATAAATTAGAAGAGCATAGGATAGTTTACCTCTCAGACCTGTGGAAGAGGAAGGAATTTATGACCAAAGAAGAACTAGAGATCACTATTGACCACAAAATACAAAATTTTGATTATATCAAATTGAAATGTTTTTGTGCGAACAAAACTAATGTAGACAAGATTAGAGGGGAAACAATAAACTGGGAAAACATTTTTACAGTCAAAGATTCTTATAAAGACCTCATTTCCAAAATATATAGAGAATTAACTCTAATTCATAAGAAATCAAGCCATTCTCCAATTGATAAATGGTCAAAGGATATGAACAGACAATTCTCAGATGAAGAAATTGAAACTATTCCTAGTCACATGAAAATATGCTCCAAATCATTATTAATCAGAGAAATGCAAATTAAGACAACTCTGAGATACCACTACACACCTGTAAGATTGGCTAGAATGACAGGGAAAGATAATGCAGAATGTTGGAGGGGATGTGGGAAAACAGGGACACTGATACATTGTTGGTGGAATTGTGAACACATCCAGCCATTCTGGAGAGCAATTTGGAACTATGCTCAAAAAGTCATCAAACTGTGGATACTCTTTGATTCAGCAATGTTTCTGCTGGCCTTATACCCCAAAGAGATCCTAAAGAAGGGAAAGGGACCTATATGTACCAAATGTTTGTGACAGCCCTGTTTGTAGTGGCTAGAAGCTGGAAAATGAATGGATGCCCATCAATTGGAGAATGGTTGAGTAAATTGTGGTATGTGAATGTTATGGAATATTATTGTTCTGTAAGAAATGACCAGCAAGATGAATACAGAGAGGATTGGCGAGACTTACATGAATTGATGCTCAGTGAAATGAGCAGAACCAGGAGATCATTATATACCTCAACAATGATACTGTATGAGGATGTATTCTGATGGAAGTGGATTTCTTCGACAAAGAAATCTAACTTAGTTTCAATTGATCAAAGATGGACAGAAGCAGCTGCACCCAAAAAAAGAACACTGGGAAATGAATGTAAACTGCTTGCATTTTTGTTTTTCTTCCCAGGTTATTTATACCTTCTGAATCCAATTCAGAATTGGATTCTGTGCAACAATCCTGTACAACAAGAAAACTGTTCAGTTCGGCACACATATATTTTATCTAGGATATACTGTAACCTAATTAACATGTATAGGACTGTTTGCCATCTGAAAGAGGGGGTGGGAGGAGGGAGGGGAAAAATCAAAATAGAAGTGAGTACAAGGGATAATGTTGTAAAAAATTACCCTGGCATGGGTTCTGTCAATAAAAAGTTATTAAAATTAAAAAAAAAACAGACTAAGAAAATTTTAGAATTGACCAAAGAACCTGTCCAAGGCAAAATTGCGAAGGGGGTGAGATTAATTTGGGGCACCTGCAGACTCAAGTTCTCAATCCTCTTCTCTTCTTAATGAAAGGCCCTTCTTGCCACACTCTGTCTTAAGGTCTGCAGAATGTTCATGTTCTTTATACCGGAAGTGTAGATTGATTTCTAACCAAAAGTGGCTAGGGAGCAGAGAAACACATAAGGAAAAATCTCATAAGAAGTGGAGGTTTTAATTGTGGGAAATGATAGAAATCCAAATAGTCAGACAGTGACAATCATGTAAAAAGAAATGCCATCAAACAATGTATACAATATCACAGCACGTGTGAGTTGGTAATAGTACAATCTGGTGAATATTATTAGAGTGGGATGAAATAGTTCTAGCTCTGGAGTAAAATCCTTCCCCTCTATTTACCTGCGTGACGTTGGAACAGTCATGTAAACTCTCTAAACCTCAGTTTCTTTGTTTGTGAAATGATTGAGTAGGACTAGATGACTATTCAGGTCCCTTTTATGTCAAAATCTATTGTGATATGACAAATCATACATACTAAAAATCCAGTTGTGTGGACTGAAATTGGGGAGTTAAAAGGGAAGTACTCCTTTGCCTAAAACAATTGAGGTCAGACCAAAATAGGATCCAGAAGACAGTGGTAACCAACCAGGGAATTAAGACAATGGTTGATTCAAACATGGTAAGGCTAAATGAATATCCAGCTCTGAGATCTGGGTAAGAGCACAAGTTTTTGATAAACAAAGAAGAAAGCAAAATCTAATTTTTGAAATATGTTTTGAGAAGTGTGGATAAAAACAGACTGGAGGGCAGAAATCACTTGAAGAAAGAGGATGTGATACAAATAATGATCAAAATGAATAAATAAGAGTCATAAGTCCAATCATACACACATATTCATGCTCACATACACACACATACATATGTATACATGCATGTGTGTATACATGCATACATTCATCTTAAAGTATTCCTTGAAAATAATAAATCAAAAGGGAAAACAGAAGACAGATACAAACTGGCTTTTCTTGGCAACTCAGTCCCCAAAGAACTTAAATTCTATTTCCACTTATGTCTACTCTATCAACCAATTAAAGAAGATGTCTGTTTTTAATTTTTTTAATTTATTTTAAACTTAGATACAAAATAAAAAAGAATAAAATTGCCATGTACACAGAGAATATATGAGAACATTCAATATAAAGCATTTCCAAAAAAAAAAACATATAATAAATTATATATGTCATTTTCAAAGCTGTCCATTTTTGCTTGCTTACAGGTTTTATTTTGTTCTCTGGTGTGAATTTTTATTTTATTTTTTTCTTTTCCTCTCTCCCACACATTCCAAAAAGCTACAGTTAAAAGTAGGTATTAAAATAGATGTGTGTATGTGTAATTGTGTATGCGCATAGGTATATATGCAGACAAATATACCTACATATACCCAGATCTATATATCTATCTATACTCCGTTTATCTATTTATCTATCTATGTATCTAGAAGATTTACATGGGAATAACAAATCCAAAGAGAAAAGTAGAAGACAGATAAGAACTTGTTTTTGTGTAGCAACTCCCCAATTACCTTAAATTTAATCTCCACTCATATCTATTCTACCAAACAATTAAGCAATTTTTTTTTGTTCTTAAAGTTATTTTAAACACATACAAAATAAGAAAATATAATATAAGCAGGGAAACATAAGACAAGATTAAATATAAAGCAATATATTTTTATTGTTAGAAAACGTACATAATAAATTGCACACATTGTTTTCAAAGCTGTTCATCTATTTTTTTTTAGCTTTTTTGTAGGTTTTTATGTTTTCTATTCTGTACTTTTTACTTTATTTTTCCTTTACTTCTTCCTCCCACCAAGACTACAAGTGTATCTAGCTATCTACAAATGTATATATACAAACTCACATATATACACACATATGTATGTATGTATATACACACATATATACACATGAATATACCTAGATATCTATAAATACATATACACTGATGCATGTATATGTAAGAACATACTATGCTTATTTTCATTTATTTGTTTCTCTGAAGGTGAATAGCATCTTTTTTTATGAGTCCAAATCTTTTTATGTTTTTCTAAATCATCCTATATCATAGCAATATTCCAACCCAATCAAACTCTATTTAAGAGATTATCTATAAATGTTTATTTTTCCTGATTTTCTGCATTTCATACATTCTAAGCTGCATAGGCCTTATTTATGCAAGAAAAAATTAATTAAAAATAATTAGAGCAGCTAAGTGGCACAGGGTGGCATAAGCCCTGAAGGCAGGAGGGCTTCAGTTCAAATCTGGTCTCAGCCACTTAACACTCCCTAGCTGTATGACCCCAGGCAAGTCACTTAACCCCAATTGCCTCAAAAAAATAAAATAATCAACATTTTATTCATTTTACAATTCAATAATACTCTCACCTAAATATATATTTTAAGATCTGATACTTCTGAATCTAGTTCCTTCACATCTATCCCTCTGGTTTCCTTGAAGTTCCTGATCCTCAATTGTTCCAAAGGAACCCTGTTGTTAATTTTTACAACTCATTAAGATATTTTTTTTTTACTAATTTAATTTGGATAGCATTACATAAACAAATCAGTTGTGTAAAATTGTCAATTTTTTGTTATATTAACTTTATCTACCCATAAACAATAATTATTGCTTTAACTATTTCAATTTAAATTTATTTGTATAAAATGTATTTTGTGTTTATATTCATATGGTTTCTATGTCAGTTTTGGCAGATTTTTTTATATTATTAATTTTAGAGGGTATAAAATGTTGATGATATGGCTGACATATAGTCTAGTTTCCCTATTTTTCTTGTTAAATTAAATCTATTTTAGCTTTAGCATTTTTAGCATTGTGATCATGATTACAAGTTCTTCTTTTTTTTACAAATTAAATTTTACTCCTGATCTTTGTTTTATATTTGCATGCATATCTTGTTTTTATAGAATTTTATTAAAGCAACATATCAAATTCAGATTCTTAATCTACTATCAGTTTCCATTTTATGGGTAAATTCATTCCATTCACATTCTGAGGTATAATTACTTTTCTATTTCCCTCCTTCCTAGTTTCCTCATTATCCTTTTCACCCTATCCCAATTCCTTCTCATGTCTCTTCTTTAGCTACCTTATATTTTGCCCCCCCATTTCTTAACTGATCTCACCTCCAAGATTCCCTCCTTTATCTTCTTCCTCACCCCTTGCCTTCTTGTTTCTTAATGTAGAAGACTTTTTACTCATCTAAATATATACATTCTTCACTCTTTATCCTATTCCTACAAATTTATATGTCCTTTAATAACTCCCATCTTTATCCTCTAATTTATAATTTTGGAAGACTTCTGTACCTTTCTAAATGTACTTGTTGTCTCTTATCTGATGTAAATAGAATTCCAGAACTACTAGCCTTTTTCCTTCATTTAATTCTTCTGTATCTGTTCTTACTATCTCACCTTATTTATATAAGATTTTTTTTTAACTTTTCCTATTCTATTTTGCTCTCCAGAATAGATCATATTCAGTTCTACCCCAATCTTTCTTTTGAATTACCTGATTACTAATGATAATCTTAAACGTATGGTTTACATTAACACATATAAAAAGTAAAAAATTTCTTCTTATTGAGACCCTTGTAATTGGTCTTTGATGTTTATTTTATATGTCTTCTAGATCTTGTATGTCAAATAAGAAGAAAAAGAAGAAGGAAGAAGAAAAAGAAGAGTGATCCTTATGTTAAAGAGCTTATAATACAATAGCAGGGTGAGGCAAATGCCCCCTCACCTATGATCATACCAAAAAAGGGCATCCCACAAAAAGATTTGAGAAAAGGAACTGATAATTTGGGAAGAGCAATCCAGGGTTTTAATTCTATTACCTTGAAAAGATACTAAAGCTTATAAATAGAAGAATGGGAAAACAATAATAAAGCAAGACAATTTGAAAATCATCAAAAAAAGAGATGTGAATACAAAACCATAGAGACTAGTTAAATGCATTCTATATCATAGGGAAATGACTCATGAATTTAAGTATGCACTATAATCTGGGACAAACCTGAACTGCTGATACCATCTGTGAAGAAATGGAACACTGCATAGGCAACTAAGTTAGGAAGTAAGGCATGGCATGGAAAAGTAATGACTCAATTTCTGAAAACTGGGCAAAAGGTGAGGACTTAGTCTCAAGGGAAAGAGCAAGCAATAGAACTTAGGTACAATATCAAAACAGGGCTAGTAATAGGGTAATTTGATCCATAGCTTATCAGCTATGCAAGCAGGAGTCTTTATATCTCTCTAACACAGAGGTCAAACTGGTCCCAGAGCTGGGAGTATAACTGAGCCTGGGGTTAAGTGTGCCCAGCTGTGGATGTGGGAGGAAGGAAGGGACAGAAAGCTAGGCAGGTTATTATAAATGGCATGATCCACTAAGATCATCTGGTCCTGACCTCAATTCTCTACTTGAAAAGCTTATAATACCAGATTAGGCTAGGTAAAGAATCTTAAGGAAAACAATAGAGTAGGGGGAGATAATTGGTAATGTAGAGGACTTAATAGTAAAATGTAAAAAAAAAAAAAAAAAACTCATTGGAAAAACAGCTCACATGGAAAATAGATACATAAGAGACAATTTTAAATTATTGGTCTATCTGAAGGCCATGTCCAAAAAAAGATCCTGGATAGTATTCTTCAAGGGATCATCAAGGAAAATTGTACTGGTATTTTAGAAACAGAGGGTGAAATATTTATTAAAAGATTTCATCCTCAAGAAAATCCCCAGGAAAATCCCAGAGAACATTGTTTCAAAACTCCAAAACTACAATTTTAAGGAAAAAAATATTGCAAGCTACCAGACAAAAGTGATTCAGATATCAAAGAGAAACAGTCAGGATAACACAGAATCTGGCAGCTTCTACAATAAAGGATCAGAGGGCCTGGATATACTATATTCCAGAAGGCAAAGAACCTGGAGTTACATGCAAGAATTAGCTACCCAATGAAAACGAGCATCATCTTTCAGGGGAGGAAATATAGCTTCAATGAACTAAGAGGCTTTCAATCATCTCTATTGAAAAAACAAAATTAAGCAGAAAATTTAATCTAAAACACAGGAGTTGAGAAGCATAGAAAGTTAAACAGGGGGAAAATACATATTATTTAAAGGTTACAATGTTTACATCCCTAGAAGGTAAAATGATATCTATATTTCTTGAGAACTGTATCTGGTACTGGACCGATAAAGGGGGGCATCAAAAGAACAGAGAATCTGGTTGTAGATGGACTCTGATGTGGTGATATCAAATAAAAAGACATTAAAGAGTAGAAAATGGATTGTACTGGTAGAAGAGGAAAGGGAAGGTATAACTGGACAAATTAAATAACATGAAGAGGTACAAAAGACCTATCAAGTGAAGGAAAAAAATGGAGGGGAATGAGTATTATCTGAAGTTTGATCTCATCAGTTTGGGTTCAAAGAGGGAATGACTTAATCATTCCATTGGGGATAGAAATTTATCTAACCCTATAAAGAAGTAAAAAGAGAAAGAGAAAAGGAAAGGGAGGAACTAGATGAAAGGGAGGGCAGCAACACTAAGAGAAATGTGTAAGAGAAAGGGGGAGTGATAGAAGATAAAGTAGTGGGTGGAATGGGTTAAAAAAACAAAATACTACTAAGAGAAGGGGCAGGGGTGATAGAGGGGAGGGGTGATAGAAAATAAGTTAGTGGGTGGGGTGAATTTAAAAATGAAATACTATTAAGGACAGAGTGGAAAAAGAACAAAAGTATATGCAGAGAGAAAATATCATGGAGGGAAATACAGAAGTGGTAAATATAACTGTGAATGTAAATGGGGTGACCTCTCCCATGAAATAAAATAGGAGAGTGAATTAAAAGAATAGAATACTACAATATATTGTTTACAAGAAACACATTTGACAAAGAAAGATGCATCCAGAGTAAACATAAAAGGCTGGAGAAGATTTTATTATGTTTCAACTGAAGTTAAAAAAAAAAAAAAGGCAGGGTAAAAACTCTGATCTTAGATAAAACAAAAGTAATTTAGATCTAATTAAAAAAGACAAGGAAAGAAAGTATACCTTGTTAAATGGTACCTTAAACAATGAAGTAGTAAGAATATTAAATGTATTTGCACTAAAGAACATAAAAAGTCCTAGAGTAGATATTAAGCTAGTTACAGGAAGAAATAGCAAAATTATATTAATAAGGGACCTCAGACTTTCCTTCTCAGAATCAGACAAATCTAACCACAAAATAAACAAACAACAACAAAAAAAAAAGAAATTAGGGAGATTGATAGAAATGTAGAAAGTCTAGATATAATAGACTTCTAGGGAAAACTGAATTACAGGAAGGAATATACCATTTTTATTGGCAGTACATGACATCTACACAAAAATTGATCATATTTTAGGGTATAAAAACCTCACAATCAAATGCAGAAAGACATAATAAAGGCTTCCTTTTTCTTGCCACAATGTAATAAAAATTATATTCAATAAAAGGCCAGGAAAAGATAGAATGAAAACCAATTGGCAATTAAATAATCTAATTTTAAAGAATGAGTGAATTAACAGCAAATCACAGAAACAATCCCTGTTTTCATCTAAGAGAATAAAAATAGTAAGACAACATACCAAAACATATGGTATGCAGCCAAAGCAGTTCTTAGGGGGAAATTTATATTTTTAAATAACTACATGAACCAAATAGAGAAAGAGGAGATCATTGAATTAGGCATGCTATTAAAAAAACCTAGAAAAAGAACAAATTAAAAACCCCCAATTAAATATCAAATTAGAAATTCAGAAACTCAAAGATGAAATTAATAAAATTGAAACTAAGAAAACTATTGAATTAATTAATACAACTAAGAGTTGGTTTTGTGAAAAAAAAATGAAGAAACCTTTTGTTAATTTGATTAGAAAGAAAAGGGGAAAAAACAAATTACCAGCATCAAAAATGAAAAGGGTGAACTTACCATCAATGAAAAAGAAATTAAAGCTATAATTAGTAGCGATTTTGCCCAATTCTATAGTAGTAAATCTGACAGTCTGACAATGTAACTGAAATGGATGAATATTTAAATATTAATTGCCCAGATTAACAGAAAAGGAAATATAAATTACTTAAGTTGTACCATTTTTTAAAATTTTTTTATTTAACAATAACTTTATATTGACAGAATCCATGCCAGGGTAATTTTTTTTTACAACATTATCCCCTGCACACATTTCTGATGCGATTTTTTCCCTCCCTCCCTCCACCCCCTTCCCTAGATGGCAAGCAGTCCTATATATGTTAGATATGTTGCAGTATTCCTAGATACAGTATGTGTTTGCAGAACCGAACAGTTCTCTTGTTGCACAAGGAGAATTGGATTCAGAAGGTAAAAATAACCCGGGAAGAAAAACAAAAATGCAAATAGTTCACATTCGTTTCCCAGTGTTCTTTCTTTGGGTGTAGCTGCTTCTGTCCATCATTTATCAATTGAAACTCAGTTAGGTCTCTTTGTCAAAGAAATCCACTTCCATCAGAATACAACCTCATACAATATCGTTGTCGAAGTGTATAATGATCTCCTGGTTCTGCTCATTTCACTTAGCATCAGTTCATGTAAGTCTCTCCAAGCCTCTCTATATTCATCCTGCTGGTCATTTCTTACAGAACAATAATATTCCATAACATTCATATACCACAATTTACCCAGCCATTCTCCAATTGATGGGCATCCATTCAATTTCCAGTTTCTAGCAACTACAAACAGGGCTGCCACAAACATTTTGGCAAGTTGTGCCATTTTAGAAAAGGAAATTGAACAACCCATTAATGAAAACCCTAAGAAAAAAATCTCCAAGGATAGATAGATCCACAAATAAATTCTACCAAAAATTTAAAGAACAATTCATTCCAATAATATGTAAATTAATTGGAAAATAGGCAAAGAGGGAGTTCTGCCAATTTTTTTTCACAAGTATGGTACTGATATCTGAACAAGGAAGAACCAAAATATAGGGAAAAATCACATGCTAATCTCCCTAATGAATATCAGTGAAAAAATTTTAAATAAAATATCAAATTGATTATATGAATTTATGAGAAAGATAATACAGTAGGATCAAGTGGGATTTATACCAGGAATGCAAGGCTAGTTCAATATCAGGAAAACTATTATCATAATCACCATATCAATAACAAAAACAACAGAAATCATATGATAACCTCAATAGATGCAGAAAATAAATTAGCCAAAACACAGCAACCATTCCTATTAAAAACACTAGAGAACATAGGAATAAAGGGAATTTTCCATAAAATGATAAACTCTATCTGTTTAAAAACAACAGCAAACATTATTTGTAATGGAGAGAAGCTGGATGAATTCCCAATAAGATCAGGGATAAAACAAGGATGCCCATTATCACCACTATTATTCAACATTTTACCCAAAATGTTGACCCTAACAATAAAAAAAGGAAAGGAAATCAAAAAAAAAAAATTAGAATGGGCAATGAGCAAATGAAACTATCACCCTTTGCAGATGATATGATGATATACTTAGAGAATCCTAGAAAATCATCCAAAAACCTATTAGAAACAATTCACAGCATTAACAATGTTGTAATACACAAAATCATCAGCATTTTATATATTACTGACAAAGTTCAGTAACAAGGTACACAAAGAGAAATTCATTTTAAAATAACTATAGACAAAATAAACATTTGGGTATCTATCTTGCAAGACAAACCCAAGAACTATATGAACACAATTACAAAATATTCCTCACACAAAGGCAAACCTAAACAATTGGGAAAATATCAATTCCTCATAGGTAAGCTGAGCTAATATAATAAAAATTACAATTCTTTCTAATTGGTCTAATTGTTCAGTGTGCTATACCAATCACACTACCAAAAAATTGTTTTATAGAACTAGAAAAAATAATTTTAAAAATTCATCTGGAAGAACAAAAGGTATGAATTTTTTCAGTAAGTTTTGGGATGATTTTCTAGGATTATATATACCATTATATCTTCTACAAAGAATGATAGTTTTATTTCCTCATTGCCTAATTTAATATCTTTCATTTCTTTTTCTTTTCTTATATAGCTAAAGGCAATATTTCTGTATAAAGTTAAATAATAGTGGTGATAATGGGCATCCTTGTTTTATCCCTGATCTTATTAGGAATGCATCCAGATTCTCTCTATTACTAATAATGCTTGCTGTAGATTTTAGATAGCTACTACTTATTATTTTATGGAAGGCTCCCTTTATCCCTTTGATATCTAATGTTTTTAATAGTAAAGGATATGTATTTTGTCAAAAGCTTTTCCTGCATCTGATGAGGTTATCATATGATTTCTGTTGGTTTTGTTATTGAAATGGTTGATTATGGTAATAGTTTGACCCACTCATTTTTTAGAATTAAATTCTTTAATTTCCAACATGGTTTTTAGTCTATTAAGTTTTCCCCTTTTTTCTTTTCCCCGTGAGTTTCTGTCCTCCCTTCTATCCTGCCCATCCCTTTTCTTTTCCTCTTTCTCCTTCTTCTTTATAGGGTTACATAATTTTTTTCTTTGAGATTATAGTTTTGGAGTTTTGCAACAATGTTACTTGAAGTTTTCCTTGTGGAATCGCTTTCCAGAGGTAATTGATGGATTCTTTCAACCAGTATCTCCCCCCTCTCTTTCTAGAATACTGGAGTAGTTTTCCTTAATGACCTCTTGTAAAATGCAATCCATGCTCTTTTTTCGGTCGTGATTTGAGGTAGGCCCATAATTTGTAGATTTCTCTTCTGAACCTTTTTTTTCCCCCAAGATGGCTGTTTTGCCAATGAGGTATTTCACATTTTCTTTCATTTTTTCTTTCTTTTTAGTTTGTTTAACTGATTCTTGTTGTCTCACAAAGTCATTAACTTCCATTTGCCCTGTTCTAGTTTGTAATGTGAGATTTTCTTTAGTTATCTTTTGTATCTCTTTTTCCATTTGGTTTATCCTACTGTTTAAGGGGTTATTTTCTTCATACAATTTTTTTCCTTCTTTTTCCATACTGTTGACTCTCTCATGCATATCTCTCATTTTTTCTCATTTTTTCTTCTACCTCTCTTATTTGCCTTTTGAAATATTTTATGAACATTCTCAAGAAACATTTTGGGGTTTGAGACCAATTTATATTACTCTTTGAAATTTCTTCTGTAGACATTCTATTCTCCTCTAAGTTTTTGTTTTGGTCTACCCTGTTATCATAATAGCTTTCTATGGTCAAGGCTTTTTTTTTTTGTTTCTTGCTCATTTTCTTTCCTTTTTTTGTTTTTGTTTTTGTTTTGTTATTTCCTCTTTTTTTAACTTTTAAGGTGGAATTCTGCTCCTGGGATAAAGGGGGCACTGTCCCAAGTTTCCTATGCAGCTCTAGCCTTGGCTTTGAGCATAGAAGCCCCTTGTGTTTGTAGAGGGTAGCTTTGCCTACTCCGTTCAGGAAACAGCCTGTTTTCCCAGTTTGCTTTCTGAGATGGGACTGAATGCTGCCTCACTGATTTTCTCATTTACTGAGCCAGGACTGAGGGTCTTAGTTGTTGATTTACTATAATTAAGACTCTTTCACTGGTTTTTCTGGGGGTCTATATGACCTAAACTTAACACCCTTTTCACCCCAGTGAGACTGACCTTTACTGAAATTTTTTTCATGATCTTGAGCTGCAGAGTGGTTTCATTCCATCAGACTGTTCAGAGGCTTGGTTTCATGGAGTTTCTAAAGGAAACTAGGAGAGCTCAAGCAAGTTCCTGACTCAAGCAAGTTGCCATCTTGACTCCACCCCCAGAACTTCCACAGTTGGATTATAAAGAAAGATGAGAACTACAGAATTTATCCTTTCAAATTGTGCTGCTGGAAAAGATTTGAAAATCACTTGGACAGCAAGGAATCAAATCAACCAGTCAATGCTTAAAGAAATTAATTCAGGATATTCACTGGTGTGTCAAATACTGAAACTGAACTTCAAATACATTGGCCACATAATGAGAAAATGGAGAAGACAATGTTGTTCTGAAAGATTGAAAACAAAAGAAAAAAAGAATAGTAGAAGATGAAATGAATAGATACTGAACATAAACTTGGGCAGATATTGAGAAAGAGTGGAGTATAGAATAGTATGCTATGGTCTGTGAAGTCATGAAGAGTTGGACCCAACTGAACTACTGAACAATAACAACAATATTATGTATAAAATAGAGTACCTATGTGTTGGAATCTTTACAAACTGCTAACTCATTAGAGTTGATAGATTATTGATCTGATCTTACAAGAAGATGTTTTGGGCCAGAACTTGAAACAAGGTACTAAGTAGAACTAATTAGTACAGTGCTTGTGTTTACACCTTTACTCATTGGAGTTCACAAGTATACCAGTTTCACAAAGTAAACTTTGTAACTTTGTGAATTCACACCTCCCTTGAAGCTCTTAGGGCCAGAGAGCACTATGGGAGAAAATCCATAATCCCTCTCTCTCACATCCCACAATTCCTCTCTCTTGTATAAAAGAAACAGACAGAGGCTCTCGGTCAGATTTCAGCGGAATTACGCCAGAAGCCCTCTCTCTGAGGCAAGAAAGATTATTTTCCATTTGGCTGGCTGGTGGCGGAAGAGAGTTGAGCTGCATTGAAGAGGAACACTCTGGTGCAGACACAAAGCACTTTGGGAGATTGAGAGCCAGAAGCCCTCTCTTGGAGGCAAGGCAGATTCAACTTGGAGCTGGACTGAAGGCTGAAGAAAGCAGTGGCAGAGGCAAAGGACAAAGCTGCAAGAGCTCTTGGAACCAAGCAGAGAGATAGACCTCTAAGCTAACTGGGCTATATTGGAGATAATAAAAGATCTGAACTTTTATCACCTGGCTGCATTTGAGGTAATTATTGATCCAAACTGATACTAAGGCTGCCTCCAAGAAAACCTCCCCCGAGAAACCTCCTTTCTCCCCCAGAGAGAACTATTCTACTTGTATTTAAAAGAACAAAAAGAAACACCACACCTATGTGACTTCATATGTTGGCCAGAATTATTTCCAGTTTTCCCTGCAATTTTTGTTAAATAATGAGTTCTTGACACAATAACTTGGAATTTCAGGTTTATTAAGCACTATGTTATTGTGGTTATTTACTTCTCTATATCGTATATAATGTATTCAATTATTCAACCATTCTTTTTCTTATTCAATACAAACAGACATCTTTAAATGTTTTATTCCTAAATTCAAAACATATATTTAGGTCAAACTTTCCATTTAAAAAAAGTTTCATTCTACTCATATACTAATCAATTTATTTATCAAATGTTTGCTCTATGCAAAGAACTATTGGATGCTAACTATACAAAAACAAAAATGATACCATTCCTGAAATCAAGAAATTTTCTTTCTATTTGATAGGAAAATATTGTATTCACAGAGAAGTCAATGCAATGTACATATATACATATATATGCATATGTGAAAGATAAAATAGAAATAGAGAGACACACAGAAAGAATAGTGAATTATCAATGTAAAGCAATTTAGAATGAGAGAGAAAGTACTAAAATCTTGGAATATAGAAGAGGATATAAGACTTTTGCAAATAATTTTATTTCTCATCAGCTACTTTACTTGATTTGATTTCAGGTGCGTCATGCCTCCTTCGGGATAAACTCATCTTATGACATCTTGTCATCATGGAGACATTTAGCTTTGACACCCAACATCTCCTCAACATCCTCAGTTGTCTCTCTCCTATAACCGGAGTCTTGGAAGGAGGAATAATGAACTCTGCCAAAAGGTCTCCCTTTATAGAGTGCTCAGATATTATTAACATTTTCCTTCAATTTTTCTGCTTGACTTTGAATTTATAAGCATTATGTTCTTTCTTTTTCTTATTTGTATCTCCAAAACTTAGAACAGGCCCTGGCACATAGTAGACTCTTTTTATTCTTTTTATTATTATTATAGCTTTCTATTTACAAGATATATGCATAGGTAATTTTTCAGCATTGACAGTTGCTTTTGTTCCAACTTTTTCCCTTCTTCTCCCCACTTCTTCCCCAAGATGGCAGGTTGACCAATATATGTTAAATATGTTAAAGTATAAGTTAAATACAATATATATATATATATATATACACATGTCCAAACAGTAATTTTGCTGTATAAAAAAAGTCAGACTTTGAAATAGTGTACAATTAGCCTGTGAAAGAAATCAAAAATGTAGGCAGACAAAAATAGAGGGATTGGGAATTCTATGTAGAGGTTCATAGTCATCTCCCAAAGTTCTTTCCCTGGGTGTAGGTGGTTCAGTTCATTACTGCTCTATTGCAACTAATTTGGTTCATCTCATTGTTAAAGAGGGCCACATCATCAGAATTGGTCATCATATAGTATTGTTGTTGGAGTATATAATGATCTTCTAGTCCTGCTCATTTCACTCAGCATCAGTTCATGTAAGTTTCTCCAGGCCTTTCTGAAATCATCCTGCTGATCATGTCTTACAGAGCAATAATATTCCATAATATTCATATAGCACAATTTGTTCAGCCATTCTCCAATTGATGGGCATCCACTCAGTTTCCAGTTTCTGGCCACTACAAAGAGGGCTGCCACAAACATTCTTGCACATACAGGTACTTTACCTTTCTTTAAAATCTCTTTGGGATATAAGCCCAGTAGTAACACTGCTGGGTCAAAAGGTATGCACAGTTTGATAGCTTTTTGAGGATAGTTCCAAATTGCTCTCCAGAATGGCTGGATGTATTCACTATTCCACCAACAATGTATCAGTGTCCCTGTTTTCCCACATCCCCTCCAACATTCCTCATTATCTTTCCCTGTCATTCTGGCCAATCTGTCAAGTGTGTAGTGGTTTCTCAGAGGTGTCTGAATTTGCATTCCTCTGATTAATAATGACTTGGAGCATCTTTTCATATGGCTAGAAATAGTTTCAATTTCTTTGTCTGAGAATTGTCTGTTCATATCCTTTGGCCATTTATCAATTGGAGAATGGCTTGATTTCTTATAGATTAGAGTCAATTCTCTATATATTTTGGAAATGAGGCTTTATCAAAACCTTTGACTGTAAAATGTTTTCCCAGTTTATTGCTTCCTTTCTAATCTTGTCTGCATTAGTTTTGTTTGTACAAAAACTTTTCAATTTGATATAATCAAAATTTTCTATTTTGTGATCAATAATGATCTCTAGTTCTTTTTTGGTCATAAATTCCTTCCTCTTCCACAGGTCTGACAGGTAAACTATCCTATGCTCTCCCAAATTATTTATAATATAATTCTTTATGTCTAGATCATAAACCCATTTTGACCTTATCTTGGTATACAATGTTAAGTGTAGGTCAATGCCTAGTTTCTGCCATACTAATTTATAATTTTCCCAGCAATTTTTGCCAAATAATGAGTTCTTATCCCAAAAGCTGGGGTCTTTGATTATGTCAAACACTAAATTATTAAAGTTATTGACTGTTTTGTCCTTTGAACCTAATCTATTTCACTTATCAATTAGTCTATTTCTTAGCCAATACCAAATGGTTTTTTTCGTAACTGCTGCTTTATAATATAATTTTAGATCTGGTACAACTAGCCCATCTTCATTTGATTTTTTTTTCATTAATTCCCTTGAAATTCTTGACCTTTTGTTTTTCCAGATGAATTTTGTTATTTTTTCTAGGTCATTAAAATAGGTTTTGGGGAGTCTGATTGGTATAGCACTAAATACATAGACTAATTTAGGTAGTATTGTCACCTTTATTATATTTGCTTGCCCAATCCAAGACCATTTAATATTTTTTTTCCAATTGGTTCTATCTGACTTTATTTGTGTGGAAAGAGTTTTGTAGTTTTGCTCATATAATTTCTGATTTTCCCTTGGCAGATAGATTCCTAAATATTTTATACTATCAGTAGTTACTTTAGATGGAATTTCTCTTTGTAACTCTAATTGTTGGATTTTGTTAGTGATATATAAGAATGCTGATGACTATCCACATAGATATATCACTTTTCTAAGACAAATGCTCTCATCAAAGATTAGCTCTGTAATTTATTCTCTTCACTAGTTGTTGTTGTTGTTGTTGTCATTCTTGTTAATCTTTGTCCTTTGTTCTCAAAGAAGACCATGACATTGGGAACATGATGCCACGTCATGCAAATGAATTGGATTTAACTGAGGAGGATTGTGCAAGGTCATCTGCCTCACTTTCCCCTCCAGAGCCATCTGGTTCCAATGGTCAGATATAGATCAGGATGACTGGAGATGACCCTAGATACAAAAGTAAATCTTGTCCTTTTTAAGCTAACGTCTTCAACAAGTCTCATTATGACTGAGCTTAGGCCCATTCAGTGATTAAGGCTAGATAGCAATTAAGACAAATAATCTCCTCTTTAATTTAATCAAAACAAAAACAAAAAAAATATTCTAAATAAATAAATTCAAGAAGAGACCTCTCAGGGTTTCTGGCCAAAGCAAAAAATGATTTCTATTTATATTCATTCTGAAGAAATCAGGATCCAAACAATGACCAAATGGGGCTTGGCCAGAGACCTATTGGTGGCCAATCAATATTTTTTTTTTAGTAGAATATAGAATCTGACTGGCAGCTAGGTATTACAGTGGTCGAGCTCAGGTTTTGGAGTCAAATTCAAATGCAGCCTCAGACACTTATTGGATGTATGTATTTCCCATTCTATATGTGCATGTGCATGTTTGCATGCATGCACACACACACACACACACACACACACACACACACACACCAACTCCTAACACCTGTGGTCAGTTTGCCACACCAATTCACAGACAGCATCATAAAAACAATCTCAACAGGTCTAATGAGCAATCAACTACAAAAATTTATCAACACAGCCATGATGTAGATATTGGTTTTTAGTGTCTATAAGCCATGGTATAAGTTTACCAGGTATTGTTCTGTCAAACAATTTCAATAAAAGTATAAAGTTTTTAATGGTGTTTAGATAAGTTATAGTGCAATAATGTGACACGAATATTGATAACTGAAGTAATTGAAATAATCAAAATAATCTTGGAAGTAACCATACATTTCATTTGCTTTAACATTTTTAGGACATAGGGGAATTCCTGATTGAGAACATAGTGATTCTGGACTACTGCAAATTAAAACAGTTTTCATAAACATTTTCTAGCTAGGGCATATATCATTACTATGAAAAATCAGTACTTCCATGATCTGTAAAGCCCTGCCTTGATGCCTCATTGTAGTATGGAGGTGACATGCAGTTCTTGAAGGTTAGATCAGAACATAAATTTTGAAAAATCCTACCAAACTGGAAAGGCTTCAAGTATTGTCCTGATGATGGATCATATTGATGTCACTTAAGTTCACCATAGCCAGGTTAGGAAAAGAATTGTAAACAATTAGAGTATGGTATATGGAAATTGATTGTAACAAGAGACCAAGAAGGAGCAGACATATCAGGAAGAGAACAGAGAGCAGAAAATCCTGAAAGAAGGGAGTATCTAAGAGGAGAAAGTTCTCAATATCACAAATTTTTAAAAGAGATAAAAATAAAAAGGGTTGAGAAAAGGCCATCAGAACCATTTCTAGTCATATAAAAAGATGCTCTAAATCACTGTGGATCAGAGAAATGCAAATTAAGACAACTATGAGGTACTACTATACATCTCTCAAATTGACTAAGATGATAGAAAAGATAATGGTGATTGTTGGAGGGGATGTGGGAAAATCAGGACACTAATATATTGTTGGTGGAATTGTGAACTGATCCAACTATTCTGGAGAACAATTTGGAATTATGCCTAAAGTGTTATCAAACTGTGCATACCCTTTGACCCAGCAGTGTTTTTACTAAGCTTATATCCTAAAGAGATCTTAAATGAAGAAAAGGGATCTACATGTACAAAAATGTTTGTGGCAGCCCTTTATGTAGTGGCAAGAAATTGGAAACTGAATGGATGCCCATCAGTTGGAGATTGGCTGAATAAGTAATGGCATATGAATGTTATGGAATATTATTGTTCTATAAGAAATGATCAGCAGGATGATTTCAGAGAGGCCTAGAGAGACTTATATGAATTTCTGCTAAGTAAAATGAGCATAACCAGGAGACCTTGTGCACAGCAACAGCAAGATGATAAAATGACCAATTCTCATGGATGTGGCTCTTTCCAACAATGAGATGATCCAGGCCAGTTCCAATGATCTTGTGATGAAGAAAGCTGTCTACACCCAAATACAGTACTGTGGGAATTGAATGTGGATCACATCATAGGATTTTAACTCTTTTTGTATTATTTGTTTGCATTTTATTTTCTTTCTCATTTTTTTTTCCTTTTTGATTTGATTTTTCTTGTGCAGCAAGATAATTGTATAAATATGTATGCATATATTGGATTTAACATATTTTTTTTTAAATCATGTTTAACATATATTGGATTACTTGCTATCAAGGGAGGGGGTTGGTGGGAAGGGGGAAATTGGAATACAAAGTTTTGCAAGGGTTAATGTTAAAAAAAATCCATGAATATCTTTTGAAAATTAAAAAAAACTTTAATAAAAATAATTTTTAAAAAGAGAAAAAAGGCTGTCAGAGTTGGTATATAAGAGATCATTGTAATTTTGGAAAAATTAATTTTTAATTGATTGGAAAGGTTAGAATCCAAAGTGTAAAAAGATTGATTGTAGAGTGGGGTATGTAATTTATTCTTATGAATTAATCTATGTGAGGAATTCCATTGTAGAAATTCCCATCTCTGATGCATACCAGCAACTAATCTGTAATATAATCTGAGACAGTTGTCTTAGAGAAGAAAATTAATTTGAAAAATTCATATGCTAATATAAATTATAGTATGGGATAAGTGTATTCAACTTAAACATTTTTCACAAACTTCAACTACAGGAAATACATGGCAAACAATATGAACTTCAGCCCTGAAGGACAAAATTGTAATTTTACACATTCCTAATTTAGCATTCTACTTTCCTAATTATTCATGCCTATTTTAGATTACGTGTGTGCCGAGAGGAAGGGCAAAATCTTTTTTTTTTTTCATTCTAAGGTAAACACCTTAAAGTCAATCTTTTTTCCAATTATATCCATGACTTCATTTAGAGTTTTTCTGTCAAAAATACTGAAGTAGTATGCTGTTTTCTTCTCCTGCTTATTTTATAGATGAAGAAACTGAGTCAAAAGGCCTTAAGTGGCTTACCAGGAGTCACAGATCTTAAAAGTGTTTGAGGTTAGATTTGAACTCAGGAAAGTGCCTTCCTGACATTAGGCCCAGCACTTTATCTACTATTCCACCTTACTCTCTCAAAACACCTTAAAAACACAACCGACTTGGCAATATTTTTTAATGTAAATAATTTTTTTAATCTGTGAAAATATGAAATGTTCAAATTAAACTATGTCTGGAACCTGTACAGACTTTCTAGTTAGATAATCATTTGGTATATGTCATTCAGCAGATCTTCCAAAGATTCTTCCTGTTGTTGTGTCTATACAAATGGAATAAATTGACTATGTCAGAGTCAATCCAGTATTTGCAACTGTCTTAACAACTAAATGAGACTGCTACATGGTCAATCAGTTGATCAATGCATAATTGATTGTGAGAATGGCCAGAATATCAGCCAATTTGTTAACTGTGTATATATACATCTTCAGTCAATGAACAAATTGGAGCAAAGAAATTAAAGAAATGTTATCAAAATTCTTCAGAATGAAGGGAAAATTGAATAAATGAATTCTGAAGTTCACTGATTTATTGAACACACACACACACACACACACACACACACACACACACACCTGGTCAAGGCTTGAATAGTTTATTTCTTCATGTTTGTTAACCATGTTTTCCACAAAATGAAACTGAAGTTTGAATTCACCATCTCTATGTCAGTGTATTGAACAGAGGCACAAATGTTCTGTAATGTGCTTTTTGAAAGATATAGAGATAATAAAACAAGCTCATTTCAACAACTTCTTGTAAAGAATGTTATTCAAACCTTAGCATCATTTTTAAAGTTTTCTTTTTGTTTTTACATCACTACCACTACCATCACATTTACACATGTACACATACAGAGACATGTGAGCTCACATTGAATGAATTATTCCTTGTAATTTAGAAAAAAAGTAAAATAAAACTGACAGAGCAATGCTATATTATATCACATGTTCAATATTCACATTCCAGGTCTCCAGTGAAAATAAGGAGCTGCATTTCTGAAGGCTGATGAAAAGTCATATTATAATAACATGGCATTGAGATTTTTTTTAGTGTTCTTTGCATTTAAATCTCTGTACTAAATTTTATATGAGATCCCTGGTTATATTTGCTCAATTCTTTTTGTGTTTCTTGCACAAGTCTTTTTGTGTTTCTATGAATTTCTCCAATTTATTGTTCCTTGTGGTGCAATAATATTGTGCTACATCTACATGCCACAATTTGTTTAGCCATTCCCCAATTAATAGGCAGCAACTTTGTTTCCAGCTTGTTTCCCTATAGCAAACATGGGACCTTTTTTTCTGTTTTTGTTCCTCTTGGAATCTAGGCTGAAAAGTGGGAACTCTGATTTAAAGGCTATGAATGGCTTAGTTGTGAAATTCCAAATAGTTTTCCATGATTATCAGAACAATCCACAGATCTACCATTAGTATATTCTTTGGCACCATTCTTAAAAGAATGGCTATTGAAGATATGATGAAAGTGGCATATGCATCCAGAAAGAGAACTATAAAGACTGAATGTGGATCAAAGCATAGTATTTTCACCTATTTTGTTACTGTTTGTTTGCTTTTTCCCCCCTTTTCCCATGTTTTCCCCCTTTTGATCTGATTCCAGAGCTATGGCTATAGTTAAGAAAGGTATGTGTTTCTTATGTTAAAAATTAAACAATTTGACCATATTAAATTCCTTGAAATTGATCTTTGATATTGGCTTTTATATGTTAAATTTCTTTTGAGTTTGGTTTGGTTGAAAGTCCTAAAAGTGTGCAAGTTCATTGAATGTTTTTTTCATTCAATTTTGTGGATAATTTTGCTGAATATGATATTTTTGGCTGCAGGCCTAGTTCTTTTGATTGCTGGTATATATAATTCCAGAGTTTGTGCTCTTTTAATGTAGCTGCTCTTAAGTTCTGTACAATTTGAATTGTAGCACCAGCATATTTCAATTGTTTTTTTCTTGTTTCTTGCAAAATTTTCTCTTTGATCTGTGGGGTTTTATATTTGGCAATGATGTACCTGTGTTTTCCAGAAAACATATCTTTGAGATGATGATTTGTGGGTGTTTTTGTATTTCTACTTTCCCCTCATGTTCCCTTACTCCAGGATAATTTTCTTGAATTACTGTAGTCCAAGACACTTTTTTTGTCACAGCTTTTAGGTAGTTCAATTATTCTTATATTTTCACTTCTTGATCTGTTCTCCAGATCTGTTGTTTTTCTTATGGTTCACATTCTATTCTTTTTTTTTTTTCATTCTTTATATTCTCTTTTGTTGTTTCTTTATCTCATAGCTTCACTGGCTTCCTTTTGTCCGATCTCTATTTTTCACAGAGGTATTTTTGTTTTTGACTCTCCTCTCCTTTTCTAGTTGGTTAACTTTTTTTCATAATCTTATTTTTTCTTGAATTGTTAAAATTTTTTTAGTTTTTTCTCAGTCTCTCATTTAATTTTTAAATTCTTTTGGGGGTTCTTTTATAAATTTTTTCTGGACAAGGAGCCATTCATCATTATTCTTTGGAATAAAAGAAGCTTTTTTTTTTTTTTTTTTTTTTTTTTTTTTTACTTCAGTGTCCTCCTCTGAAGATGAAGCTTGCTTCCTGTTCCTATAGTAAAGTTTCTATATTGGATTCTTTCTTCTTTTCTGGTTTATGAGAAGCTTCTACACTCTTCAGGTAAGCTGGTTCCTTCTCATCCAAGGCTACATCTTGCAGCACAGCTGGGCCTGATGATCCTAATCAGGAACGCAGACCCTAGAGATTCTCAAGCTGTCCCAGAGGTGAAAGTTCCTGTCATTCCTATTGTAGTTACAGCCAAGCCCAGCTAGCCCCAGGGCTCCCCACTTGGTGTTTCTGTGGAACTAGACTGGAATGTTTGTACTTCACACAGGTTAATCCCCAGCCTGGGGAGCTTTCTTCAGATCTTCTTGGATTGTACCAGGAGTACCCCTGTTCTGCCCCAAATCTCATTGATTTTTCACCAATCTATGTTTACCCTGAGGGGCAAATTTGTTCTGTTTGTGGAAGAAATTTGGAGAGCTTGAAATTTACAGACCCACTCCACCATTTTCCCATCATCCTTCTGATCTGATTTTTCATGTGTAGCATGATGAATATGGAAATATGTTTAAAAGAATTGCACATGGTTAACCTATATCAGAGTGCTTGCTGTCTTGGGGAGGGAGGGAGAAGGAGAAAAGTTTGGAATACAAGGTTTTGCATATGTGAATGTTAAAAACTATCTTTGCATGAATTTGGAAAAAAGAAAATACTATTTTAAAAAATACCACTTTCTAAAAAATGGCTATTGAGACAATTCAAAAGGAAAGGAAAGGAGGATTTAGAAATGGGGAAGAAGAGAAGAAGAAAAAGGGAGAGAGGGGAGAAGGATAAGAGGGAAAAGAAAAAAAAATAGAAGAGACTATAACCATTTCCCTTACATGTTTATAGACTTATTTTTAATGTTTGTTGATGTGAATTTTTTGAATTTTTTGAACTTTCCATATGCGATATTTGGTTGTTCTATGAACACAGCTGAAAATTAAAATCACTTATGAAATAAAAATGAAGATTGTAAGTACATGGGCTTGTCTAGACATGCTGTTTGTTGAACATTAGGGTACCCCCAAGGGGCCTTTAGAGCATGTCCTGATTGCCTAACATAGCTGCCCCTGCATTCTCCTATTAATGGGTAAGGTTGAGACTGAGCTGATTTCTCTCTTTTCTACTTCTTGACTACTACAGTTGCTGTACCCAGAGGGTGAAGATCACTGTTCATCAACAACATGGGCACCATGAACTGAACTAGTGAAAAGATTTCCTTTCTCTTCTCTTTTACATCAACTCTGAGAAATAAACTTGCAGATCTTTTATGCTCTTCTGTGATGTTCATCATTTTCCATTTCAACTGTCAGAGGATGATCCTCATAGGCCCTAAGAGTGCTAGCCATAAATATCTTGACACCAGGATTACAAACAGGATGACTGCACAAGTAAAAGAAAAAACAAATTATTTATGCAAGTCACATATGATCCTCAAAGCCAGAAAATACAAAGGTGTTTTATTATTATTATTGTTGTTGTTTTTGATGAGGCAGTTAGGGTTAAGTGACTTGCCCAACATCACATAGTAGTTGTTGTCAAGTGAAAATTCAAAGTTTTGAAGAAAATCATTCATATTCCAGATAATCAGCAATTTGTAAGAATTCCATAGAGCACTTGATGTGTTTTCTTCAAAGCCACACTGTAAAGAAGATTTTTTTTGTTATTTTCTAGATGAAAGAATTAAATACACCGCTCCCCTCAAAAAGTAACTTAATCATAGTCACTCAGGGAATTTGAGACCTGAACCCAGGTCGCTTGGTTTTAAGTTCAGGTTTCATGCCACTACTTTAGTTGAACTACCTCAATTTAAATGTTTACCAAAAAAATGGAAATAAGTCTAACTACCCCCACTGATAACTCTCTTTAGAAAAAAGAGTAACATGTAGATATACACACCCTTCTCATTTATGCCATACTTTAATACTTTAATTGTGTGGCTTTTCAGTTTCATGATGCTAACCATAGGATAAGAGAATGAGACAGGGTTCTTTTTTAGACCCATTGGTTTGGGGGCAATAGATCGTTATAACTGAAACAGTGGTGCACTACAATCAATATTAATATTTTCTTTGTACCAAGTTTTGCTACCCTCCACCTGTTGTCTCAAAAAGTAGCAAAATAAGTAAAAATGGTAAAATTTTGAAGTAGAAAAACTCGTAGCTCCTAATGATTCACTAATTCCACAGATATTTCATCTGATACAAAATACATAGCTGAAAATGACTCCGATGATCAGAGTAAGTTAGCTTTAGGTTAAAAAAAACAACACTGAAATATTGATGCTATTGCTCTTCTGCTACTATACATTGTTAGAAACACTGTTGCTGAAAATTGAAGGAGCAGATTTGAAATAGAAAGACAGACTGTCTCTAGTTTTTCAGCCTCTTTTCTACATTTCCTGAGTGCTCCTTATGAGTGTATAATCATTACTTTTGATATTTACATGAAAATGATTTTTCCTTGCTGATTTCATTTTGAAATTTAGTTTTAACTTTTTTGCATTACCTTTTTTTCTAAATGTATCCCTCTTGTGCCCATAAATCTTATAACATAGAATATAACAAAATTTTTTTTTAAATGAGGAAAAAAATCAGTCACAAGGAATAAATAAATACTTCAACTAAGGCCCAAATTATATGCAATTTTTCACATCCATCACCTACTCCTTCTGAAACAAAGGAAAGAAGTTGAACTTTCTCATTTCTTCTCTAGCTCAAAGCTTGGTCATTATAATTACAAAGAATTTCATTGGATGTTTTATTCTTTTCAATTACTTTTTGTAGTCATGTACATATTGTTTTCTTATTTTTGCTTATTTCAACCTGCATCAGATCATAGGGATATTCCAAATCTTCTCTAAATTCTTCAAATTCATTGGTTTTGTAAAAAAAAAAAAGATATTTCATTATCTTTATGTATCAAAGTTGTCATCAAATGAAATCTACCTTAACTTGCTCACACTCTGTTCTTCATTGTACTCTATAAACTCAGTGCTTTTCTTTATCAAACAGCTAACACATTTCATATTGTTTCCCTTTTTGACAAAAGTACTGTATATATAAATTTTTATTTAAATATATGTCATGTTCTTTGTGCCACATTATTAAAATCGCTATGGTAGAATTCTTCTCTTGGAAACTCATTGAGAAACACATTTCTTGGACACCCACAGCTGTTACATTGATAATTGTTTACTAAAATTACCATGCTAGGATTTTTTTTTACCTATGTTCCATTTTAGTATCAAATTTACTTATTAAATTTCAGCTCAACTTTTTGTCCTATTTCAATGAATAACATGTTATTCCAATAACATGTTACACTCAAAGAGATCAAGATTGGTTGTGTTAAATAATCAAGAAAATCTTGTTTTTGCATGCTATGATGCTAAATTGTTTCTTTTTAAAAATGTTTACTATTATGTTGTTCTTTTTGTTTTTTGGCATATACTTAAGTATTTTCAGCTGGATATTTATTGAAATTGTATTTGTAATGGAATAGTCTTTTTGAGGAGAAAAGTCTTTATATTTCTTATTAGAAACATTTAAAGGAAATGGAGGAAATGCCCCACACATACTCAGTATTGTTTAGTTGTAATTGTTTCTGAACTTAATATTTCACTCTCTGCTTAAGATAAAAAAAAAAGAATATGGGTATTCGTAAATTCATTTTGGATTTTTATTTGAAATTATCATGGATTCTTTTATCTTTTTATTGTTTTTTTAAATTTTCAAAACATATGCAAAGATGATTTTTCAACACTGATACTTGAAAAACCTCATATTCCAATTTTCCCCCCTTCCTCCCTACCCTTAGCCCTAGATGGCAAAAAATCCAATATAATGTTATGTGGTGATACACACTCAGTTCCCACAATCCTTTCTCTGGGAGTAGATGACTCTCATCACAAGATCATTGGAACTGGCCTGAATCATCTCATTGTTGAAAAGTGATACTTCCATCAAAATTGATCATCGTATAATCTTGCTGTTGCTGTGCACATGATTTCCTGGTTCTGCTCATTTTGCTTAGCATAAGTTCATCTAAGTCTCTCCATGCCTCTCTGAAATCATCCTGCTTATTGTTTCTTATAGAACAATAATATACCATAGCATTTATATACCATAACTTATTCAGCCATTCTCCAATTGATGGGTATCCACTCAGTTTCCAGTTTCTTGTCATTAAAAAAAAAAAAAAAGGGCTGCCACAAACATTTCTGCACATGTGGGTTCTTTCCTTCCTTTAAGATCTCTTTGGGATATAAAACTAGTAGAAACACTGCTAGATCAAAGGATATGCACAGTTTGAGCCTCCTTTGAGCGTAGTTCTAAATTGCTCTCCAGAATGGTGGAATCAATTCACAACTCTAACAATGTATTAGTGTAACAGTTTTCCCACATCCCCTCCAACTCTCATCATTATCTTTTCCTCTTACCTTACCCAATTTAAGAGGTATATAGTGGTACCTCAGAGTTGTCTTAATTTGCATTTCTCTGATCATATTATTTTTGTTAGTTTAGTTATTGATATAATCAATTATGCTAATAGCTTTCCTAATATTGAACCAGCCCTGCATCCCTGATATAAATCTTTCTTGGTGTATTATCCTAGGGATGATTTTCTATAATATTTTTGCTAATATTTTATTTAATATTTTTGCATTTAATAAATTTGCATAATTTCCTAATATTCACTAGGAAAATTGGTCTGTAATTTTCTTTCTCTGTTTTCACCCTAACCTACTTAAGTATCAGTACAATATCTGTGTCATAAAGGAATTTGGTAGAATTCCTTCTTTCCCTGTTTTCCAAATAGTTCGCATAATATTGTAATTAAATGTTCTTTAAATGTTTGGTAGAATTCACATATAAATCCATCTAACCCTGGAGATTTTTTTTCTTAGAGAGTTGATTAATAGCTTTTCTATCTCTTTTTCTAAAATGGGACTATTTAAGTAATTTATTTCCTCTTATGTTAATTTGGACAATTTATATTTTTGTAGATATTCCTCCATTTCACTTAGATTATCAAATTTATTGACATAAAGTTGGGCAACATAATGCCTAATTGTGATTATGATTTCCTCTTCATTGTTGGAAATCTCTCTCTTTTCATTTTTGAGACTAATAATTTGATTTTCTTCTTCCCATTTTCTAATCAAATTAACTGAAGGTTTATCTAATTTGTTGCTTTTTTCATAAAACCAACTCTAGTTTTACTTATTAATTCAATAGTTTTCTTATGTTCAATTTTTTAATCTCCTCTTTTATTTTCAGAATCTCAAACTTGGTATATAATTGGGGATTTTTAATTTGTTCTTTCTCTAGCTTTTTTTTTTAGTTGTAAACCCAATTCATTGCTTTTCTCTTTCTCTATTTTATGTAAGTATGCATCTTGAGATATAAAATTTCCCCTAATAATCACTTTGACTACATCCCACAAATTTGGTTTGTTTGTCTCATTATTGTCATTCTCTTGGATGAAATTATTGATTGTGCCTATGATTTGTTGTTTCACTCACTCATTCTTTAAGATTAGAGTATGTCATTTCCATTAATTTTTGGTCTATTTTCCCCTGGACTTTCATTGCATATAATTTTGATTTTATCATGACCTGAAAAAAATACATTTACTATTTATGCCTTTTTGCATTTGATTTTGAGGGTTTTATGCCATAATACATGGTCAGTTTTTATATAGGTACCATGAACCAATGAGAAAAAAAAAGTATACTTCTTTCTGTCTCCATTCAATTTTTGCCAAAGAGCTATCAAATACCTAACTTTTCTCAAATTCTATTTACCTCCTTAACTTCTTTCTTATTTATTTTATGGTTTGATTTATCTAGTTCTGAGAGAGCAAGATTGAGATTCCCCATGAGTATATTTTTGCTATCTATTACTTTTTGCAGCTCCCTTAAATTCTCAAGGAATTTGGATGCTATGCTACTTTATGAATACCTGTTTAGTATTGATACTACTTCAATATCTGTGGTATCCTTTAGCACAATATAGCGTCTTTCATTAGCTCTTTTAATTAGATCTATTTTTGCTTTTGCTTGATCTGAAATCAGGATTTCTATGCCTGCTTTTTTTTTTTTAACTTCACCTAAAGCATAATAGATTCTGGCCCAGCCTTTTTACATTTACTCTATATGTATCACTCTGATTTAAATGTATTTCTTATAAATAACATATTGTAGGATTCTAGGTTTTAATCTAGTCTGCCATCTGCTTCTGTTTTATGAGAGAGTTCATCCCATTCACATTCACATTTAAAATGAATAATTCTGACTTCTGGCCAAAAGATGGTGGAGAGGACGCACACATCTACTTAAGCTCCACATTTTCTCTCAGAATTTACTTCATGACAAGCCTCAGAATTAGTGCTTGACTGAAAAAAACCAACAACTAATTACCAACAGAAGACATCCTTGAAATTCGCCAGAAAGGGTCTGTTTTTGTTTGAGGACTAAGAGAGTTAGACCGGGCACAGGCTGAGGGCAAGCAGCAATAGTGAGAGCACAGCAGGCAGCTCACACTGAGCAGACTAGAGGTGGGTGGGGTGTGATCTTAGCCATGTCTGTGGGGAGAGCTTTACTACAATATTGATTACTTTGCCCTGGCAGCAAGCCAGTAGACAAGCAGAGAAGCTAAAAACACAGGAGGTGAAGACTATAACCCCGGTCTCTCAGGGTCTCTCAGGACCTGGCCACACCTACTCTCAATGTCTCAGCACGCTCTCAGAGTCTCAGAGTGCAGAAGCAGTGCAGCCATTGCTGTCCTGCTAGTGCCTTGCTGCTGTCCCCTGCTGTCTGTAGAGGAAACTTGGTAATAGCTTCCCTCCAGTCCCCATTCTACTCCACCACCACCCCCCACCAAAAAAAAAAAAAAAAAAAAAAACGGACTGCATTTTTTTTTGTTTTTTTTCTGCTAGTTTGTCTTCTTTGATTCTTCTCTGACAAAATAAGCAAAAAATTTAAACGGACCTTAACCATTGATAGTTTCTATATGGATAGAGAGCAGACTTTAAACCCTGAAGAGAATAAAAATAGATAGTCTCCAGATGAATCCCCAAAGGGGAATATGATCTGGTCCTCAACACACAAGACTCTCATAGAAGAAATTAAAAAGGCTCACAAGAGAGCTAGAAGAAAAATGGGAAAAGGAAAGGGAAGCTTGGCAAAAGAGTCTGGATAAGTCATCCCACTCATTTAAAGATAGAGTGAATAAAGAAATTAAATCATTGAAAAACAAAATTAGTGAACTAGCAAAAGAAAATAGCTCTCTAAAAAAATGGCAAAATGGAAAAAAATTCCATAGAACTAAACAACTCACTTTAAAACTCAATTGGACAATTAGAAAAAAATATTTTAAAAATAGAGTGAAGAAAATGCTTCATTGAAAATCAGAATTGAACAAATGGAATTGAATGACTCGAGGAGACACCAAGAATCAGTCAAACCAAAAAAAAAAAAAAAAATGAAACAATGGGAAAAAAATATCAAATACCTTCTTGGGAAAACAATAGACCTGGAAAATAGATCTAGGAGAGACAATCTGAGAATTATTGGACTCCCAGAAAGGTATGATGAAAAAAAAGCACCTGGACACTATTTTCCAGGAAATCATCAAAGAGAACTGCCCAGAAGTTATAGAAACAGAGAGTAAAATAGAAATTGAAAGAATTAATCGATCACCTAGTGAAAGGGATCCTAAAATCAAAACCCCAAGAAATATAGTGGCCAAAGTCCAGAACTTTCAGACAAAGGAAAAAGTACTGCAAGCTGCTAGAAAAAATCAATTAAAATATAGAGGAGGCACAATAAGGATTACTCAAGATCAAGCAGCATCCACATTAAAGGATCAAAGGACCTGGAATATGATATTCCAAAAGGCTAAGGAACTTGGTATGCAACCAAAAATAACTTACCCAGCCAAAATGAGCATCTTTTTTCCAGGAAAGAAGATAGACATTCAATGAAATAAGTGAATTTCACCTATTTTTGATGAAAAAACCAGAACTAAACAAAAAGTTTGATCTGCAACTATAGAACTGAAGAGAAACCTAAAAAGGTAAAAAGAAATCTCAGGAACTATATTTCTGCTATAAAGATATATAAAAAATACATGTATACCTTGTTCTAGAAACTAAAGGTGGAAAGGAAATTGTATCTGGAAAAGGGTAAAGTGGGGGGTATAACATCTCACAAAGAGGCAAAGGAAACCTATTGTATCTGAGAGAAAGAATGGAGGGGGATGAACATAGTGTGTATCTTACTGCCATCAGAATTGGCTTAAAGAGAAAAATATTAGACATATTCAATTTATGGTGAAACTTCTCCCATCTCATTGAAAAGTGAGAGGAGATAAGTGAAAAGGGAAGGAATAAGCTAAGCAGAAGGGAATACAGAAATTATGAGGAAAAGGAGTAAGATAGGGGGAGGAACTCTAAGGAGGGAGGAGGAATACTAAAAAGGGAGGGCTGTGAGAAGCAAGTGGTACTCACAAGTTTAATACTGGGGAGGGAGGTATGGGAGAAGGAAGGAAGAAAAGCATACACAGAGGTTAAAAAGATGGCAAGTAATACAGAATTGGTCATTTTAACTATAAATGTGAATGGGGTAAACTCCCCCAAAAAGAGGAATTTTTTAGCAGAATGGATTAAAAGCCATAATACTAAAATATATTGTTTACAGGAGACACACCTGAAGCAGGGTGATACATACAGAGTAAAGGTAAAAGGTTGGAGCAGAATCTATTATGCTTCAGGTAAAGTAAAAAAAAAAAAAAAGCAGGGGTAGCCATCCTGATCTCAGATGAAACAAAAGCAAAAATTGATCTAATTAAAAGACATAAGGAAGGGCACTATATCTTGCTAAAGGATAGCATAGATAATGAAGCAATATCAATATTAAACATATATGCACCACATGGTGTTGCATTTAAATTCTTAAAAGAGAAATTAAAAGAGCTGCAAGAAGACATAGACAGCCAAACTATAATAGTGAGAGATTTCAACCTTGCACTCTCAGAATTAGAGAAATCAAACCACAAAATAAATAAGAAAGAAGTCAAAGAGGTAAATAGAATACTAGAAAAGTTAACGATGATAGGTCTTTGGTGAAAACTAAATGGAGACAGAAAAGAGTACACTTTCTTCTCAGTAGTTCATGGCTGCTTTGTATAGGTTGTATAGGTTTGTATACAAACCTATACAAAAATTGACCATATATTAGGACATAGAAACCTCAATTTCAAATGCAGTAAGGCAGAAATAGTAAATGCATTCTTTTCAAACCACAATGCAATGAAAATTACATTCAATAAAAAACCTAGGGAAAATAGACCAAAAAATAATTGAAAACTTAACAATCTCATACTAAAGAATGATTGGGTGAAACAGCAAATCATAGACATAATTAATAACTTCACCCAAGAAAATGACAATAATGAGATGTCATACCAAAATGTGTGGAATGCAGCCAAAGTGATACTAAGGGGAAATTTCATATCTCTAGAGACCTACTTGCATAAAATACAGAAAGAGAAGGCCAATGAATTGGGCTTGCAACTAAAAATGCTAGAAAAGGAATAAATTAAAACCCCCCAGTCAAACACTAAACTTGAAATTTTAAAAATAAAAGGAGAGATCAATAAAATTGAAAGTAAACAAAGTATTGAATTAATTAATAAAACTAAGAATTGGTTTTATGAAAAAAAAATAGACAAACCCTTAGTAAATCTGATTTAAAAAAGGAAAGAAAAAAATCAAATTGTTAGTCTTAAAAATGAAAAGGGAGAACTTGCCACTAATGAAGAGGAAATTAGAGCAATAATTAGGAGTTACTTTGCCCAACTTTATGCCAATAAATTCGATAACTTAAATGAAATATAAGAATACTTTCAAAAATACAGCTTGTCCAGATTAACAGAGGAGGAAGTAAATTGCTTAAATAGTCACATCTCAGAAAAAGAAATAAAACAAGCTATTAATCAACTCTCTAAGAAAAAAATCCCCAGGACCAGATGGATTTACATGTGAATTCTACCAAACATTTAAAGAACAATTAGCCCCAATATTATATAAACTATTTGAAAAAATAGGGAATGAAGGAGTCCTACCAAATTCCTTTTATGACACAGACATGGTACTGATACCTAAACCAGGTAAGTTGAAAACAGAGAAAGAAAATTATAGACCAATCTCCCTAATGAATATTGATGCTAAAATCTTAAACAAGATATTAGCAAAAAGACTACAGGGTAATACACCATGACCAACTAGGATTTATACTAGGAATACAGGGCTCATTCAATATTAGGAAAACTATTAGTATAATTGACCATATTAATAACCAAATTAACAAAAATCATATGATCATCTCAATAGATGCAGAAAAAGCATTTGATAAAATCCAACATCCATTCCTAATAAAAATACTTGAGAAGATAGGAATAAATAGACTTTTCCTTAAATAGTCAGGAGCATATATATAAAACCATCAGTAAGCATCATACGCAATATGTATGATGCTTATATACAATGGGGGAAAACTGGAACATTTCCCAGTAAGATCAGGAGTGCAACAAGGTTGCTCACTATCACCATTATTATTCAATATTGTATTAGAAACGCTAGCCTTGGCAATAAGAGTAGAGAAAGAGATTAAAAGAATTAGAGTGAGTAATGAGGAAACCAAACTATCACTCTTTGCAGATGATATGATGGTATACTTAGACAATCCCAGAGATTTTACTAAAAAGCTATTAGAAATAATTCATAACTTTAGCAAAGTTGCAGGATACAAAATAAATCCACATAAATTCTCAGCATTTTTATACATCACCAAGAAAATCCAACAGCAAACGATGCAAAGAGAAATGCCATTCAAAATAACCATCAATAGCATAAAATATTTGGGAATCTATCTACCAAAGGAAAATCAGGAATTATATGACCAAAATTACAAAACATTTTCCACATAAATAAAGTCAGATTTAAATAATTGGAAAAATATTAAGTGCTCTTGGATAGGCTGAGCAAACATAATAAAGATGACAATACTCCCTAAACGTATCTATTTATTTAGTGCTATCCCAATCAGACTCCCAAGAAACTATTTTAATGATCTAGAAAAAATTACAACAAAATTCATATAGAAGAACAAAAGGTTGAGAATCTCAAGAGAATTAATGAAAAATAAAAATCAAATGAAGGTGGCCTAACTGTACCTGATCTAAAACTATATTATAAAGCAGCAGTCACCAAAACTATTTGGTATTGGCTAAGAAATAGATTAGTTGATCAATGGAATAGGTTAGATTCACAAGACAAAATATTCAATAACTATAGCAACCTAGTATTTGACAAACCCAAAGATCCCAACTTTTGGGATAAGAATTCATTAATTGACAAAAACTGCTGGGAAAACTGGAAATTAGTATGGCAGAAATTAGGCATGAACCCACACTTAACACTGCACACCAAAATAAGATCAAAATGGGTTCATGATTTAGGTATAAAAAATGAGATTATAAATAAATTAGAGGAACATAGGATAGTTTACCTCTTGGACTTGAGGAGGAAGGAATTTGTGACCAAAGAAGAACTAGAGATCATTATTGATCACAAAATAGAAAATTTTGATTATATCAAGTTAAAAAGCTTTTGTATAAACAAACCTAAATCAGACAAGATTAGAAGGGAAACAATAAACTGGGAAAACATTTTTACAATTAAAGTTCTGATAAAGGCCTCATTTCCAAAATATATAGAAAACTGACTCTAACTTATAAGAAATCAAGCCATTCTCCAATTGATAAATGGTCAAAGGATATGAACAGACAATTTTCAGATGATGAAATTGAAACTATTTCCACTCATATTAGTGTTCCAAATCACTATTGATCAGAGAAATGAAAATTAAGACAACTCTGAGATACCACTACACACCTGCCAGATTGGCTAAGATGACAGGAAAAAATAATGATGAATGTTGGAGAGGATGTGAGAAAACTCGGACATTGATGCATTGTTGGTGGAGTTGTGAACAAATCCAACCATTCTGGACAGCAATCTGGAATTAAGCCCCAAAAGTTATCAAACTGTTCATACCCTTTCATCCAGCAGTGCTACTCCTGGGCTTATATCCCAAAGAGATACTAAGGAAGGGAAAGGGACCTATATGTGCCAAAATGTTTATGGCAGCCCTGTTTGTAGTGTCTAGAAACTGGAAAATGAATGGATGCCCATCAATTTGAGAATGTTTGGGTAAATTGTGGTATATGAATGTTATGGAATATTATTGTTCTGTAAGAAATGACCAGCAGGATGAATACAGAAAGGCTTGGAGAGACTTACATGAACTGATGCTAAGTGAAATGAGCAGAACTAGGAGATCATTACATACTTCAACAATGATACTGTATGAGGATGTATTCTGATGGAAGTGGATTTCTTTGACAAAGAGAAGATCTCACCCGGTTTCAATTGATCAATGATGGACAGAAGCAGCTATACCCAAAGAAAGAACACTGGAAAATGGAAGTAAACTGTTTGCATTTTTGTTTTTCCTTCCAGATTATTTTTACCTTCTGAATCCAATTCTTCCTTTGCAATAAGAGAACTGTTCAGTTCTACACACATATATTGTATCTAGGATATACTGTGACATATTTAACATGTATAGGACTTCTTGCCATAGGGGAGGGGTGGAGGGACAGAGGGGGAAAGTTGGAACAGAAATGAGTGCAAGTGATAATGTTGTAAAAAATTACCCAGGTATGGGTTCTGTCAATAAAAAGTTATAATTATTAAAAAAAAAAAAAAAAAAGATGGGAAGGGTGAAAAATGGAGGTAGAAAATGTGGAACTCAAAAATATTTTGAAATGGAAGTTTGGGTTGTTTTTATATGTAAATGGGGGGAAATAAAATATTTTTTAATTTTAAGAGAATTGTTTGTCAATCATACTTTGTCTCAAATTTATTTTTACTTTAAAAAAAAAAAACAGCAAATGGTTTGTATGTAATTATGATCTCTGATTTTATCGGTGTGGAAATGCCCTACACTTCTGAGGCTTAGTTACCACACTTTCTAGTAGTATGATCATTTGCCCATAACTATATAAAAAATAATTTTCAAAGGGAAAATTTGAACTTAGGTTCTTCTGATTTCAATTCCAGAACTCTGCCCATTAGGCCATACTGTCTTTCTATTAACCATGACATGTAAGATTAACTGCTAAAAAGTCATTCATGTTTATTTCAGTAAATCTACAGCAGGGCCTGTAGAGCCTACAAATTCCTCCCTGTGATTCTCAACAAGCAGATTGCCCTGCCAAAACTCATAAGTTATGAGATGATACAACCAGTGGTCAGGAAGGACAGTTTAAAACTTCAGAGAAGACTGACACAGAAAAGTTAAAAAAGATGAGAATAGCTAAACTGGTTGAGCTTTAAAAATATGTCAGGGGTCCTATGGTAGCTATCAGAGCAATCAATGCTATAACCTGAGCTTATTCCTCACAAAGCAGTTAGTTCTCCAACAGGAAACCTGTTGACTTTTAGTCCAATCCCTTACATTCTTTTTTAGACTTTCCAAAATGGCAGTACTTGTAGTTGTCATTGTTATTGTTGTTGTTCAGTCCTTTTCAATGATATCCTACTCTTCTTGACCCCATCTGGAGATATTTTTTCTTGCTGTTGGCTTGTTTGTTTTTTTGGTAAAAAAAAATACTAGAGTAATTTGTTATTTCCTTTTTTTCAGCTCATTTTACAGATAAGAGAACTGGGGCAAATAGTAGATTTTCCCAAGGTCACATAGCTAGTAAATGTCTGAGACCAGATTTGAATTCAGGAAGTCTTCCTGACTCAAGGCTCAGCACCCTGTTCATTGCACCACATAGTTACCTCAGATATTTGGGATAAAGTACCTTTACTTTTGTCAATTCATCTCAGTCCTTTTATCTACTAAGAATGCCTTTAATTCTAAGATTGCTTTTGATCTACTGTTTATTTATCTTACATATACCAATTTACTCATTGTATCCCACTCATCTTAAAATGTAAGGTCTTGAGGGCAGGCATCATTGTATAGAAAAAATGAAATGATTTCAATAGAAAAAATTGAATCCCTTCTTCTTAGCAAAGTGTAAAAACTGAGGCAAACACATTTAAGTGACTTGTTCAAGGTCATACAATTAGTAAGGGTTTGAGGATAGATTTGAGCCTAAGAAGATGGGTCTATCTGACTCCAGATCTGGAAATCTATGCATTTCACTATAATGCCCCATAAGTGGAGAATATTCACTTATATAGTCCCACTATAAGACTACTTATGAAGTTAATGCAAGAAAAGGGAGGCAGACTCAATAAGACTTGACAACTGAAATAAAGGAAGATAAAGAATCAAATATAATTCAAAAGTCATGACTAGAAATATTGGGGGCTTCCAAAAAATAGCAAAGTATAGAAAAAAGATAGGTAGAGGGGTAAAAATAATGTGGACTGCATTCCTAAGGACATAGTCCTCCTATGACTGTTTCACCTTTTGAGACCAAAGTTGTGATTTTAAAACTATTTAACTATTTCATAACTGTAACTACTGATTATATGGCCTAGATGAAACAGCCTGTCTTTCTCACTGCCTCTGAGAAAAGCAAAAACAAAACCTATAACAAAACTACCTGAGACACAAGCTATGTTCATATACTGGAAAGGTGAAAAAATTAACTTAGCCTGATTTATTGTGGCATATATGGAAAGGGCTTCAGTTTCCTCATTTTAAAATGAGTGGATTGGACTAGAAGTTTCCATCTCTAAATCTATTATGTGATAATTGATATAGCATAGGCAAGTATCTAGAACCCAAAAGTGGGAGAGTTACAAAATATCCAATTTGCAATGATAGCATCAACACAGTCACAGATGGACAAGAAAGAGAAGGAAAATGTGTCTGTTGAGTGTGTGTGGATGTGTATGTGTATGTGTGTAAGCATTACATGGACAGAGTTAAGAAACAAACATAATTTTTGTGCTTTGCCAGAAGGCAATCTTCCCAGGCAAAAATGGCATTCTCTGCTTGTGCATTCTCTTCTCAAATTAGTAGAAATGTCACTTTATTTAAGACAGAAGTGATGCTAGTGTCATTGTTTGGGTGATGAAATGAACTGAATTGAGGAGTCACTTGAGGAAATTCACAACAAGCCAAAGACTATTAGTCTTTGCCACAGACTAGCTGTCCTGACACAGAATAGTAAGCTATTTACACACAAGCTTTGAACGATGACATCAGAACATAGCACCTTAAAATGTCAGCATTCAAACAGATGCTTATGCTTGAACTGATAATAAAAATTTTAGTGTCAGTTTACTTGGAAGTTCTAACTGTACCTAGAATATTCTGTATTGCCACTTATGCTACAATGAATCTATGTGCACATATGTATGTAGTTTTAAGGAGTGCATGTTCTGAAAAAAATGCCAACTTCTAGGCCTCTTTTAATGGAAAAAGGATTAATCTTTCTATTTTTCTTATAAAAGTCTGAAGATCTTCAATTAAAAAACAGCTACACTAACATTGTGAATTTTGATACAGAAAAAGCACAATATTATAGGAGAAACAACATCAAACTTGACATTAGAAGCTTCAGATTTGGATATCAGCTGCCACATTTCCTAGTAGTATAATCACACCAAAAAATCAATCCATATTGTGTCCCAGGTACAAAAAGAGCTAGGAATACAAAAAGAGGCAAGTCACAGCCCCTGACCTCAAGGAGCTTACAGTCAAAGAAGGAAGGCAATGTGCAAACAGTTACATACAAAGTAAGCTGTATATTGGAAAGATAGGAAGTAACATAGAAAAAGCATTGAAATTGAGGAGCTAGGGAAAGTTTTCTCATTTCTTCTTGTTTGTTTGTTTTTGCTGAGACTTAAAGGAAGTCAGGAATGTCAATAGACAGAAATGAGGAGGGAGAGTGTTTCAGGAATGGAAGAAAGTCAGAGAAAATGATCAGAGATGAAAGATAAGAGTGTCTTGTTTATGGAACAGTCAGAAGGCTATTTAATCAAAAATATACATGAAGGAGTAACATGTAAGAAGACTGGAATGGAAAGGCTAAGACATGAAGGATTTTAGATGACAAATACAGCATTATGTATTTGATCCAAGAGGAATTGGGAAAGCACTAAGGGAGAAATTGAAATAATCAGGCTTGAAATTTAGAAAAATCACTTTAGGGACTTCCAGGCATGAAGCCAAGATGGCAGTAAGGGCAGACATTTCTTTCTGACCTTCTCCTTCAACCCTCAAACCAATTAAAAATTCATCCTCTGAATTAGCACTGGAATAGCAGAATCCAGGAATATTGAGAATGCAACAAATTACCAGCAGAAAATAATTTTGAAAATCACCATAAAAGGTCTATTTTAATTGGGAATGGAGAGAGGCAGGCCAAGAGCAAGCAGGCTGAGCACAGACACCAGTGCAGACAGCACAGAGTCCAAGAGCAGTATGGACTCCACAGGGTGATGCAGACTCCATGGGCAAGAGAATCTATAAGGAGGAATCTATTGCAGCAATGTTGGCTACTCTGCCTGGGTTGCAAGCCAGTAGATCAGCAAAGAAGTAATAAAATATCCAACACAAACACAAAAGGTAAATAGTGAATACCAAAATGCCAGAATCTCTCAGGACCTGGCCACATCCACCCAGCAGCAGGAGTAGTCAGCACTGACCCAGTGCAGCCATTTGGAGAGGAAGCTGTTGCTTGTAGAAGAAACTTGGAAAACCTCCCCTGCCCTAAAAGCAGACCTTAATATTTTTTTTTAATGAGTGAAAAAGAAAAGATAACTCTGACAATAGACAGTTTTTATGGTGAAAGAGAAGAACAGATTTTGAACCTTGAGGAAACTAAAAGCTGAGAATCTCCAGAGAAGCCCCAAAGGATGATATAACCTGGTTCCCATCACACAAGGCTCTCCTAGAAGAAATTAAAAAGGATCTTAAAAGAGAGCTAGAAGAAAAAATTGGGAAAGGAAATGAAAACTTTGCAAGAGGATTTGGAAAAGGCATATAACTTGTTAAAAGATAGATCTGATAAAATGGAAAAAGAAAACAACTCCCAGAAAAACAGAATTTGTGAAAGAGAAAAAAAAATAACTCCTTAAAAAACAGAATTTGTGAAATGAAAAAAGAAAATAATTCCTTGAAAAACAATTTGTGAAATGGAAAATAATTCCAATAGAACAAAACAACTCATTTAAAAATTCAATTGGACAAATACAAAAAGAAGTTTAAAAAAAATAAATGAAAATAATTCATGAAAACTCAGAAATGAACAAATGGAAATGTATGACTCAATGAGACAACAAGAATCAGTCAAACAAAACTAAAAAAATAAATAAATAAATATAGAAAAAATAGAAAAAAATGTAAAATAAGTGCTTGGAAAAACAACTGACTTGGAAAATAAGCCTAGAACAGACAATGTAAAGATTATTGGACACCCTGAAAACTATGAAAAAAAAAAGAGCCTTGACCCTATTTTTCAGGAAATCATCAAAGAGAACTGCCTGGATATCATAGAATCAGAATGTAAAATAACTATTGAAAAAATTCACCAAACACCTCCTGTAAGAGACCCAAAAATTAAAACCCCAAGGAATATCATGGCTAAATTTCAGGACCATAGGACCAAGGGAAAAAAATGTTACAAGCTTCCAGAAAGAAACAATTCAAATACCAAGGAGCCACAATAAAGATTACCCAGGACCTAGCGCCTTCTACTTTAAAGGACTGAAGGGCCTGGAATCTGATATTCCAAAAGGTGAAGGAATTTGGAATGCAGCCAAGAATAAATTACTCTGATAAAATGAGCATTTTCATTCAGGGAAGAAGAATGTGTTCTCATTCAATGAAACACATGAATTCCATTTATTTTTGATGAAAAGACGAGAGCTAAATAAAAAATTTGATCTCCAAATATAAAACTCAAGAGAAGCATAAAAAAGTAAAAAGAAAAGAACTCTTGAGAACTGTATTTCTGTTATGGGTATACATAGAAAGTGCATGTGTAATCTGATTTTATTGTTATAATATAAAAAAGTATCTAGTGGAAAAAAGGGGAAAGTGGAGGTAAAATGAGGGATATTACATTTCAGGAAGAGGCAAAGAAAATCTATTATAATTGAAGGAAAGGAGAGTGATGAATATTGTGTGAATCTTACTCATCAGATTTGGCTCAAAGAGAGAATATTAGACATATTTGGTTTCACAGAGAAACTTTGCCCTCATTATAGATAAGTGGTAGGGAAAAGGGGAAAAGGGAAGGGACAGGCTAAATAGAAAAGAAACCGAAATAGTAGGGGAAAGATATAAGAAAGGGGGAGGGTCTCTAAAGGGGAGGACTGATTGAGGCAAATAATACTCATAAGTAAAATACTGAGAAGAAAAAAGTATAATTTGGGAGTTAACAAGATGGCAAGAAATACAGAATTAGTAGTCTTAACCATAAATGTGAATGGAGTAAAGTCTCCCATAAAGCATAAATGGATAGCAGACTGGATTAAAAGCCAGAATCCTGTATTATGTTGTTTACAAGAAATAGATTTAAAGCAGAGTGATATATACAGAGTAAATATAAAAGGCTGGAGCAAAAGCTATTATGCTTCAGGTGAAATAAAAAAAGTAGGGGTAGCCATCCTGATCTCAGATCAAGCAAAAGCAAAATCTGATCTAATTTCAAGAGATAAGAAAGTAAACTATACCTTGCTAAAGGGTACCAGTAATAATGAAGCAATATCAATATTAAACATATATCACCAAATGGTGTAACATCTAAATTCCTAAAGAAATTAAGAGAGTTGCAAGAAGAAATAGACAGCAAAACTATAATAGTGAGAGATCTCAACCTTGCACTTCTAGAACTAGATAAATCAAATCACAAAATAAATAAGAAAGAAGTTAAAGAGGTAAATAGAATACTAGAAAAGTTAGGTATGATAGATCTTTGCAGAAAATTGAATGGAGACAGAAAGGAGTATACTTTCTTCTCAGCAGTTCATGGAACCTATACAAAAGTTGACCATATATTAGGACATAAAAGACCACAAAATCAAATATAGAAAGACAGAAATAGTAAATGCATTTTTTCAGATCATGGGGCAATAAAAATTACATTCAATAAAAGGCCAGGAGAAAATAGACCAAAAAGTAATTGGAAACGAAATAATCTCATTCCAAAGAATGATTGGATTAAATACCAAGTCATAGACATAATCAATAATTTCATCCAAGAGAATGACAATAATGAGACAACTTACCAAAATTTATGGGATGCAGCCAAAATGGTAATAAGGGGAAATTTTATATCTCTAGATGCTTACTTGCATAAAATAGAGAAAGAAAAGATTGATGAATTGGGCTTACAACTAAAAAAGCTAGAAAAAGAACAAATTACAAACCCCCAATCAAATATCAAACTTGAAATTCTAAAAATAAAAGGAGAGATCAATAAAATTAAAATTAAAAAATAAAACTATTGAATTAACAAATAAAACTAAGAGTTGGTTTTATGAAAAAACCAACAAAATAAATTATAGAGGGATGAAACTCTGGAAAAGTATACCTGAATCAAGGACAGCAGGGTGCTTATACTTAAGCACCTACTAAGTGTGATAGATGGGATAATGGTTCTCTAGTTAAACATATACTAGGGAAAAACTCCTTAGTTTGACACCCAGTGAAATTTGGCAAATAGATGTGACCCATTATAAATCTTTTGGTTGTCTGTCTTTTATCCATAGTGTAGTAGGCACCTTTTCAGGACTTATTTTTGCAATACCAGCAGCAAAGAGATAGCCTGAGTGGTCACTGGATTCTTTATACAAGCTTTTGCAATTATGGATGTGCCACAAACAATAAAAACAGATAATGGACTTGAATATACTTCTAAACACTTTTGTGCACAGTATCAAATTTTATACCACTGACATACCTTTTAATGCTCAAGGACAGGCAAATGTAGAGAGGAGAAACAGAGACATCAAGATGCTCCTCCAAAAACAAAAAAAAGAGGGGAAGCCACAGATACCTCTAGAGAACTTTTAAATTTAGCTCTTTATGCTATTAATTTTTTTTGATTTTTGATAAAAATGTGCTGGCTCCTGTAAAGGGCTGAAACTGAATAAGTGCACTGGAATGAGACAATTGAGCACTTAAGGCTAGTTACCTATTGGACAATAACTCTATTAGCATATGCTTGGGAAAATGGCCCTTCTCACTGTTCCATGCTGGCTCAATCTTTTGGTGTATACAGATAATCACAGAAGGGATTAGGGGTTGGAGAGACAAGCCAGGGTCACACAAGCCAGGGGAGGATGAGGAGAAGGGAGATTAGTGGAAAGCTTGTGGCAGTTTTATCCATCCCCTTCACTTCTCCCCCTAAATATTAAGGACTTTTGCTTATCCTAACTCCAGCTGATTCTGAGGCCTCCAGGGAGCTAACCTGGACATCACATTTTGGCATGTAACATGATAACCAAGGACCCTAATTTCACTGAAGAAGTCCCCAGTGACCAGGAAATAGGGTGAGTATTTTAATAGACAAACATGAAACTTACTTTGTTAAGGGCTAAAGTAGTAACCTTTTTTAACTGAAATGGGGCAGATATTAGGAAAAGATTCTCCCTATCCCCAACATGAACAAAACTTGTGTCTTTCTCAATATAAGGAGCTCTGTAGGATACAAGCCCAATGAAATAGTCAAAGTGGAGTTAATTCTCCAATCACCTGTGACCAACTAACAGGTGTAGGTTCTTATGCAGACATTTCAATACAGATTAATTATCCCATAGAAACATATGAGCAAATTGCTTCTGCTGTTATCAAAGCATAGTGTTTTATACCAGGTAAACAGGACAAAGAAAGCCTTCACAAAAAATAGCATAAGGGCCAAAATGAACCCTTTGCTGATTTTGAGGGACATTTGCAGACAGCTGTCATACTAACTATTGGTGAAAATGCAGCAATAGAAATTATGATAAGGCAACTTGCTAAAGAAAATGCTAATGAGGTTTATAAAAGAATTATACTAGGACTATGTAAGGATGCTCCTTTAGAGGAGATCATAAGATTCTGTACCATAGTGGGCACAAATACCTTTTATAGCCAGGCTATGGCTAGTATGGCAGAAACTAGGCATTGATCCACAACTAACACCATATACCAAGGTCAAAATGGGTTCAGGATCTAGACATAAAGAATGCTATTATAAACAAATTAGAAGGACATAGGATAGTTTACCTCTCTTATCTGTGGAGGAGGAAGGCATTTGTGACCAAATAAGAAGTAGAGATCATTATTTATCACAAAATAGATGACTTTAATTATATTATGTTTAAAATTTTCTGTACAAATAAAACTAATGCAGACAAGATTAGAAAGGAAGCAATAAAACATTTTTTAATCCAAAGAATCTGATAAAGATCTTATTTCTAAAATACATAGAGAATTGACTCAAATTTATAATAGTTCAAACCATTCTCCACTTGAGAAATGGTGAAAGGATATGGACAATTTTCAGATGAAGAAATTTAAACTATTTGTAGTCATATGAAAAGATGCTCCAAATCACTATTGATCAGAAAAATTCAAGTTAAGACAACTCTGAGATACCACTACACACCTCTCAGATTGACTAAGATAACAGGAAAAGATAATGATGAATGTTGGAAGGGATGTGGGAAAACTGGGACTCTGATACATTGTTGGTGGAACTGTGAATGGATCCAGTTATTCTGGAGAGCAATTTGGAACTATGCTCAAAAAAATTATCAACTGTGCATACCTTATGATCCAGCAGTGTTTCTACTGGGCTTATATCCCAAAGAGAGCTTAAGAAGGGAAAGGGACCCACGTATGCAAAAATGTTTGTGGCAGCACTTTTTGTAGTGGCTAGAAACTATAAAATGAATGGATGCCCATCAATTGAAGAATGGCTAAATAAATTGTGGTATATGAATGTTATGGAATGTTATTGTTCTGTAAGAAATGATCACCAGGACAATTTCAAAGAGGCTTGGAAATACTTATATGAACTGATAGTAAGTGAAATAAGCAGAATCAGGAGATCATACATGGCAACAACAAGACTGAACAAAGATCAATTCTGATGGACATGGATCTCTTCAACAATGAGATAATTCAAACCAGTACCACTTGTTCAGTGATGAAGAAAGCCATTTACACCCAGAGAGAGGACTGTGGAAACTGAGTGTGGACCACAAGATAGCATTCTCACCCTCTCTGTTTTGTTTGCTTGCATTTTGTTTTCTTTCTCAGTTTTTTCTTCCTTCTTAATCTGATTTTTTTTTGTGCAGCAAGTTAATTGTATAAATATGTATACATATATTGGACTTAACATATATTTTAACATATTTAACATGTGTTGGACTAACTGCCAGCTAGGTGAAGGAGTAGAGGGAAGGAGGAGAAAATTTGGAACAAAAGGTTTTGCAAGGGTCAATGTTGAAAAATTACCCATGTATGTTTTGTAAATAAAAAGCTTTAATAAAAAAGAAAAAAAGAAAAATTCACTTTACAGGTAGATAAAGGATGGATTGGAGTGGAGAGAAACATGAGGGAGGCAGACCCGTCAGGAAGTTATCACAATTGTTCAATCATGAGGGGATGAGAGTCTGCACCAAAGTGATGAGGAGAGAAAGGGATATATAATAGAGATCTTACAAAGGTGAAATAAATAGGCCTTGGCAACAGACAGAATTTTTGTAGGTATTAATATGAAGAACCCAAGATGTAGAATCCAAGAATCAACCAGGTGGCAAACCTGAGGGCCTGTAAGGATGGCATCACCCTCTACAATATTAGGGAATGTGAGTGAGTGGAGTGGGAAGAAGTTAAGGGGAAAAGAATCATGAGTTCAATTTTGGTCAAACAAAATTTAAGATATCTACTGGATATACATTTCAAAATGACTGAAAGGAAGTTGAAGATGTGAGATTGCGGGGTCAACAGAGAGATTATTGCAGGATAGAGTGATTTGAGAATCATCATCTTAGAGGTGTCAATTAAATACTTGGGAGCTGAATGAATTACCATATGAAGGAATATAAAAGAAGAAGAAGGCTCAGAACATACCCTCAGGGATACCTACAGTAAAAGGGTGTGATCTAGAAGAGTTTCCAGCAAAGAATACAAATAATGAAAGAGTAGTCATTACATTACTAGGTAGAAGAACCAGAGGGAGGTGAGATTGATTGTCATTGTCAAAGGCTATAGGGGGGTCAAGGAGAAGGAGAATTGAGAAAAGGCCACTAGACTTGGCAATTAAGAGATTATTAATAATTTTGAAAATAGCAATTTTAGTGAAATGATAATTTCAAAAGACAAATTATAAGGGGATAAGAAGAGAGAGAAAAGAAAATGAAGGCACCTATTGGAAGGAGCCTTTCCAAGGAATTGGCGTACAAAGAGCAAAAGAGATCGGATGATAGTAAAGATGGAAGGTTCGAGTGAAAGGCTTTGTGTTTTTTTTTTTAATTTTCAGAATAGTGGAGACATGGGCATTTTTGTAAGTAAAAGAAAAATGAGTCATTTGAGAGAGAGAAATTGAAAATAAGTGAAGCAGTAGAAGAACAGAGGTAGCAATCTATTGGAAGAGATAGGATAGCATGGGATTGTTTGAACAAGTAAAGGGTAAAGAGAAACTTTATTTCATTATAGAAGATGGGATAAAAGAAGAGAAAATAGAAGAAGGCATTATAGAAGATGAAGAAAAGAGGAGCAACGGGCACTTATGGAAAATGGCCACTTTTTTCTGCAAAATATGAGACAAAGAAGTGGAGCTACAACTTTGAATAATGCCCCCCCAAAAAAAAAAATTCTAGAAAGGCAGGAAACATAAAGGAACAGAGTGAAACAATTTTCCAGCCCAAGACAGTTTAGAAGTTCAGCAGAAGAGATCTGACATGGGTGAAAGTCGAGTACAGTTCACCAAAGGCTGCACCAGCACAGGCTTACCAGAAAGCTAGGAACAGGCTTCGGGGACAATAGAATCAGTGATAGCCACAGCAGCTTCCAGAGTTCTCAGAACAAAGATAATAAGAACATAAGGCAAATAGAAGGAGAGTATGGGATCTATTTGCTGTCTGTTTGCTGCAGAACTCAGGTAGCTTACTCATATACAGATCCACTGATCATCTCCTGAAAGAGATCCCAAAATGAAAACTCCCAGAAATATTGTAATCAAATTCCAGAACTTCAAGGTTAAAGAAAAAATATTGTAATCAGTCAGAGTGATATAAGTAGAGCCACAGGCTAAAACAAGATTTAGTAGATTCTGTGTGGAAAAAATAAGGATTTTGACACATGATATTCCAGAAGGAAAAGAAGCTAGGATTAAAACTAAGAACAGTCTACCTAGAAAAACTGAGTATAATCCTTCAGAGGAAAAAATGTATATTCAATGAAATAGAAGACTTCCAAGCATTCTAGATGAAAAGACTTCAGTTGAATAGAAAAGTTGATATTTAAATAGAAGATGAAGGAGAAACATATAAAGGTAAATAGGAAAAAGAAATAATAAGGAATTCAATAAAGTTAAATTGTTTACATTCCTACTTGGGAAGATGCTGTTTGTAACTCCTAAAAAGTTATTAAGACAGTTAGAAAGAGTATACATAAACAGGGGGCATAGATATGAGTTGAATATGGTAAAATAATAATTGACAAAAAATAAAATTAAAGATGAGATAACAGAAAGGACTGGGAAAAGGAAAAATAGAATAATAGAATGTGGTAAATTATTTCACATAAAGAAGTGTTAAAGAGCTTTTATAATGGAGGGGAAAGATGGAAGTTGAACTTTGCTCTCACCAGATTTAACTCAGAGAATAACATTCACATTCAATTGAGTATAGAAGTCTTTACCCTACAGGAAAATAGAAAGGGAATGGGATAAAATGTTTCCCCCTTCCTCCCCCGGCTGTCTGGTAGAAAGGAGGACAGATTGCTGGGCAATAGTCAGGAGAATTATCATTTCATAGATAGTATAAATGGGGGAAATAGGATAAAGGAATATATAGATTAATAATAAATTGGAAACAAATTCTGATGAAAGTTTCATTTCTCATATATATATATATATATAATTGAATATAATTTGTAAAAATAAACAATAATAAGAATAAAAAAGAACCATTCTCTAATTGTTCCATATCAAATAATATGAACAGGCATTTTTCAGATGAAGTTATCAAAGCTATCTATAGTCACAAAAAAATCCAGTTTTTTTTATTAAAACTTTTTATTTACAAAATATATGCATGGGTAATTTTTCAACATTGACCCTTGCAAAACCTTTTGTTCCAAATTTTCTCCTCTTCCCCCTACTCCCTCCTCTAGAAGGAAGGTAGTCAAATACATGTTAAATATGTCAATATATATGTTAAGTCCAATATATGTACACATATTTATACAGTTATCTTGCTGTACAAGAAAAATCAGATCAAAAAAAGAAGAAAAAAACTGAGAAAGAAAATAAAATGCAGGCAAACAATAACAGAGAGAGTGAGAATGCTATGTTGTGGTCCACACTTAGCTCCCATGGTCCTTCTCTGGGTGTAAATGGCTCTCTTCATTACTGAACAATTGGAACTGGTTTGTATTATGTCATTGCTGAAGAGAGCCACATCCATCAGAATTGATCATCGTATAGTCTTCATTTCCCTTAGCATCAGTTCATGTAATCTCTCCAGGCCTCTTTGATATCATCCTGTTGGTCGTTTCTTATAGCCATTCTCCAACTGATAGGCATCCATTCAGTTTCCAGTTTCTTGCCACTAAAAAAAAGTGCTGCCACAAACATTTTTGCACATGTGGGCCCCTTTCTCTCCTTTAAGATCTCTGCTGGGTCAAAGAGTATGCACAGTTTGATAACTTTTTGAGCATAGTTCCAAATTGCTCTCCAAAATGGTTGGATCCATTTACAATTCCACCAACAATGTGTCAGTGTCCATATCCCCTCCAATATCTGTCATTATCTTTTCCTGTCATCTTAGTCAATCTGAGACGTGTATAGTGTTATTTCAGAGTAGTCTCAATTTGCATTTCTCTGATCAATGGTGATTTGGAGCACCCTTTCATATGACTAGAAATAGTTTCAATAAACAACTATTTATTAGAAAAATGCAAGTTAAAGTAACTCTGAAGGACTACCTACACGTATTAGATTGGTCAGTATGTTAGAAAAGGAATATGAAAAAGTTGGTTTGTCAATAGACTTGTAAACTGATTCAATTATTCTGGAAAGCAATCTGTAATCATGAACAAAGAGATATAAAAAACCACACATATCTTTTAACCCAGCAATACTGCTAATAGGTCTGTTTCCCAAAAAGATCAAAAAAACAAGAATGAAAAGAACTTATATACACAAACATTGATAGCAATTCTTTTAATTGTGACAAAGAATTGGAAATTAAAGAGATGCCTACCAATTAGTGGATGACTGAAAAAGTTGTGCAAGCAGAATGCTCTCAAAAAATCTGTAAAGACTTGCAAAGTAAAGTGGGCAGACCCAAGATATAATTACTGTACACAGTAACAACAATATTGTACAATGATCAAATGTGAATGACTTAGCTATTGTCAGCAATTCAACCATCTAAAGTATTTCTTAAGGATTTATGATGAAAAATACTTTCAATTGTAAGATGGAGGAAGCCAATGCAGATAAAAGCATAATTTGGGGGTTTTTTTGGTTGTTTTAATTTTTTTTCTGCAATTTCTTTCACAACATGTCTAATATGGGAGAGAGAGAAATTATGAAGCAATATTCTTATCTGAGAATGAAAAAGGAAGGAGGACCATGGGAGCTTTGCATACAAATCTATTTAATTAACTGAATTTCATTTTTTTTTCCTTCTGTAAAATGGGAATGATAGTAATAATATCACCTTCTTTATAGCTTCTTGTGAGGAAATAAAAGCTCTCATATCCTTACAAACATATCCTTACAAAATACTGAATGTGAAAATTATTAAAGGGGTCATTTTTGAGGCAAATGGAGTTAACTAACTTGCCCAGAGTCACACATCTAATAAGTGTATGAGGTCCAATTTGAATTCAGGTCCTCCTAACGCTCAGTATTCTATCCAATAAATGACCTAGATGCCCTGGGATCATCTTTTTGCAATCCTCTCATAAATATATAGGCAGAACATAACTCTGAAATATTATTTATATTCTTTGATATGGATCCAAAAATTCATCTATATAGGAAATTTCTGATGAAGATAAGCTGAATTTATAATCTAAAAGATTGGTCTGGGAACACTAAAAAGTCCAATGGCTTGCTCAAAAGCACATAGCTAATATTAAGCAGAGGCATAACTACAATACAGATCTTCTTGACTTTAGGGTCATCTCTCAAGCCACTATTCCAAGTCAGCTTTGGTATTTCATACTTAGTAATTTTAGGGGACAAAGATAAAAGCTAATCTAAATCTCCATGATGAAACAAAAGTCTATCAAATTTTACATAAGCTTAGAAAAATTGGATTTATAATCAGTCATCTTTACAGAGTACTGGGTTAAAAGTCAGGAAGTTTTTGAGTTCAAATCCCACTGGTAATACTAGTTTTGTGATCATTAAAACATCATTTTACCTTTTTGAATATCAGTTTTCTCATCTGGAAAATGTGGGGGATGATAACTATAATACCTACTTTACATGATTGCTTTGACTTTCAAAAATGTATTTAAGGCACTTTGACAATTTTGAAGTATTATAGAAATATTGGTTTCTATTACCATCATGATGGTAATTCTTGTGAATATCTGTTATTTTCCAATTCTCTATCTATGAATGGTATAAAAAATTATTGGTATTTATTGAGATTAGTTCACATTTTCAGAGAACTCCACTAGATGCCAAGGCTTCTCTGTCTAATCTTCTTAATGTTTCTTTCCTAACAATCACCTCTGGCTTCTATATTTGGTTTTTAGGCTTTTATGTAATTCTTAAGTTATTCTTCCTCTGCCTCTCCACATTCTCATTTTTAATCTCCTCTCTAAAGTGTCTGCTGCTCATTTCAAAACTCTTCAATTTTACTCTCAGAACTCAAGTATGCTAGGGGAGACTGGTGTCTAAAGATGCATGCTATTTATATAGCAGATGTCTGAGAAATATTTGTTTAATCAAGAAAATTAATAACTCATATTTATATAGCATGACAACAGCTATATAACAACAGCACAACATTCTTTTTTCACAACAAATCCATGAGATCCAAGATCACAATATTTCTATTTTATAGATGAAGGTACCAAGGCTCAGAGAATGGTTTGTCCAGCATCACACAGCTAATAAATCTTGCTACTGAGATTTAAATCCACATGACCTAAATCCAAATTTTGTGCTTTTAAAAAAAATCATGCTGTAAAGACAACTCAAAGGACATCTGTCCAATGGTGAGGACCAACTCGAGATAAGAAAGCAAACATTTGCTATGTACCTCATCAACATGGATTTATAATTTATTCTAGAGATATGCAAGTTGAGAATGGTTGAGAGCAAGAACAAGAGTAGTTTTTTTTTTCTGCTTCTTATGTGGTAGTATTGTTCGAGTAGGTTTGGGGGCAGACGAGATGGTAGAGGCCATCAAATACGGCCCTTTATTTTACAGATGAGGAAATTGAGTTTGAGAAAAATTACATGACTTGCTTAATGTTCAAGGTGAGATTTGTGTTCTACTTTTCCTGATTTTAAACCCAGCACAGTGCCAAATGATATACAAATGTTCTTTTGTTCATCTGTTTGCTGAACAGTTCTTTTCCTGTTATCTGTACTGTCACTAGACCAAATGTGAACAAAACCAATCTGACTTTAGAATAGATATTGTAGTTTATCTAAACTAAAAAGGGTTTAAAGAAAGTGACCAGGAAGGTTAGCAAATAATAAAAGTGCAGTATAAATAGTACAACATAGAGACTTTTGGAAGATAAAACATGGGTACATCAACCTTCTATGAAAAAACTGGAGTAAGTGGGGCTAATTTTTTCCATATTAGGTTTTCTTAAAGCTAAAGGAAAACTTAAAAGTTTTATATATGAAGAACAGAAGCCTGGAGAAGTAATCTGCCCAGGGTCATAGAAAAACTAACAAAGCTAAGGTTTGAAAAATTATTCATGCAGGCTTTAATTTTAGTCATAACCATAATGATAGAACCTAGAGTTGTATTTGCATTCAATAATGAATATATTGTAGAAGGGACTGAACAAGATGATGTCTGGATTCTCTTCTGTATGAAAGAAGGCATAAAGTACAATGTTTTGTGATAGTCGTTTTCCTGGGTTTCAAAGCACTTTATTTCCAATCCCATCCTTATTCTAAAAATCTGAGACCGGCAGATATATATATATATATATGGAGAGAGAGAGAGAGAGAGAGAGAGAGAGAGAGAGAGATTATACAGATTACATACATATACACATACATTCAATTAAAATATGGATTTAGTAAAGGAAATTTCTTCATTGGAAATTCCTATACCAATGAAATTACAAGTCCAGACCAAATGTATGAATTGTGTATGTGTATATGCTGTATTACATCTAAAGTTAAATTCTGATATAAACCTGATTCTCTTGAGACTGGAGATTCTACCTTCAACCTTCTATGGTTTTGGAATGGCTACTTGTTATAAATCACAGAGAAGTTCACTGGAATGGAGGTATTAAACTTTAACATTTTATTCAGTACTCAAAACATTTGTATTATATATTGGTCTCTCTGTGACCTATAGTGAATTAGCCAGTCTTTCCAAAACCACAGGGGTTTGAAGATAGACTCTGCAATCAGAATGCACCAGCATTACCTCAGATTTTAATTCAGATCTTATATATTAGGCCCTGCTTCTTCACAGACAGAAACTAGAAAGGAATATTCCAGATTATGTATGCACAAATTTGAAAGATTGAGAGAAATTGATGGGATGTAGTAAATCTACCCAGGAATACTAAGGAACTAAACTAACCAAATTATCAATAGGAAGTATTCCTTCAATGATTTTTTTTAATAAACAGGTGAAGAATATGATGAACTCTACGAGGAAAACAGGTTTTATGGTGTATATGTATATATGTATGTGTGTGTGTGTGTGTGTGTATATATATATATATATATATATATATATACACACATACACATATGTATATGTATGTGTATATATGATATATGTATATGTGTGTATATATGTATATATAGTTATACATATATATAAAACAAGATGACATACATGTCTTGAAAAAGAATTTAAGGGGTTTGAGGGAATAAGAATAGAAGGGGAAGCCAAAATTTCTTGTTTTCTCTGAAAATTGATATAGTAATTGATAAAGGTTTTTCTTCAAGCTGACTAGTTAATTAACTTGAGAAAAATATTCTTCCTTATTTATAAGCCCATGTGCTACTATCTGTTTACCCTCTTTTTGCTGATAGACTAAGGATAAATGGTTTTGTTGACTCAGAGGCATTTATAGAAATATTTCAAGGAAAGAAACTCTGGCTTCCCTCAGTCCTCAGTCTCAATGGAAAGATGAATCAGCATATGCCATTCCTTCACAAAGTTTGTGTAACTCAATGTTGACTAACTTCAATCACCTATACGTATTGTTCATGCAGCGCCCGAGATATCCATCCTAGTGAATCTTTTGTTTTCTTCCCCCTTTTCCCCTTTAACATGGTGATAATCAGAACAAATTGATTTTGTTTCTTAGATTGCTAAAATTCTCCCAACACTTTCCTCAATACCGGTGTTGAATAAATCATTGTAATGTTCCCCTGAAGTGAATTGAAAATTAATTTACACAGCCAAGATGATCCTCCTAATAACAGGGTACATGGAATGGGGAAATTGGAAATCATTACCCAGCAAACATTATCTGCATTATTTTTGTGGTTGCTTTAGATTGCATTGTAATAGAAAATTAGGAGACTGACTGTGAAGAAGTTTAAGAGGGTCCCCTGAAGAGCTTCTACTTCAAAATTGATTCTTTAAGAAAGCATTAAAAAGCTATTGGAATTGATTGCCTGCTAATATAAAGGAAAAACTCTTTGCCACCATTTGAGTTTAAAAAAGAGCATCTTCATTCATGCATGTTATTAAAACTACTGGCTTGAAAGCCCCTGTAGAAAGATAAAGGATATGGATGGGATATTAAAACAGCAATCTTTGCCTTATCTGGGATTTAAAGTTAATATGTTGCTTTTATTAATTTAGCAGGAGTCATTAGTTAGGATGTCAAAAATGGGATTTACAATTAAAATGCTATAGAATGAAGGTATCTTTAATAAACAGTGGACCAGGAATTCTTCATTAATCTTCCAAGCATGAGGCACACCCCTGAAAAGAATAAATCCTGAATTTACAGTTTTCTTTATTGCTAAGTTTGCTGTGCCATAGCAATAAAAGTCATCACTGATAACACCCCTGATTAGCTCTTGTAGCTTCCCTTGAAATGGGGTAATGGCCAATCAGATCTCAGCAGTTGGCCAGATAGGGAATAGTATTCACTGTATTAAGGGGGAGTCTATTGACCTTTGAAAGATTACAGAATATCTGATGCAGTTGTTCATTACTTGAAACATGATATTACAAACACACTCTCACACACACACACACACACACACACACACAAATGCCATAGATGGAATAGTTTCTTGAAATGAAAATATTTATTTTATAGCTTCCTGATTTTGATTCATATTAGCAAAATTCCTAGTCTCTTAGAATTCATGACAATAGATCATGAGTCTTCAGAAGCAGGCCCTGTGGCATGAACATTTCAAATTTCTTTGGTCAAAAATCAAAAATCAAGTTTCTTGGGTACACTATGGTGCTTTGATGGATCCATCATTCCATTAGTATGGAATTATCTCTAGTTTTTCATCCTGTGTGATTCTTCCAAATTTCATATTAATCCTCCATTCTATTTTTCTCATATTGTCTTTATATATTAGTGATAGCAATTATCACTCAGGCTGATAACCGATCATAAAATAACCTATCCCTCAGACAGCACAAAGTCTCTCATTCTCTCTTTATTACTCATTCACTTACTTTCTTGTTTCTCAATAATGTCTTTTATGCCACATCTCATAGGCAAGTCATCAGGGATTGTTTTGATTTTTGTCTTTGTATCTTTAATGCCTAGTGCAGTGTCTGTCATACAGTAAATGATAAATATTATCATCTGCAAAACTGGAATAATATGAAAAGACTCTGCCACATAAGGTTATGATGGATAAATGAGATAATGTAAATATAAAAGTCTTTGCAAAACATAAGGAGATACATATTTCAAATAGTATTATACATGGTGACATTATCACCATCACTGTGAAAATATATTCATTACAGAAATGGGTTGTTTCAACAGTGATTACTTTGGGATCATTCAGAGTACTACTGAGTTTTCCAAATATGATACAGATAGATCACTACTACTCAATTCACTCACAAACATTATAATGCTCAATTCACTCATAGTATGATATATGGTTAAAATGACAGTTATATAGACATATTTGAATTCTAGGCCTACATTTGAAGTTTCCCATTATACTATCATTAACTTTCTTGCCTTTTAAATAAATAAGTCATTTAGGCATATGAAGTCTTTTGCATATATTTGGATCCCAAGTGCCATAGATGAGGTCAAAGATAGATTTGTCATACTGTTGAGCATTATAGTATTACAGAACTAACTTGCATATATCATCATAGTACTACCATAAGTTTCCAACATATGAACATCTAAAATAAATATAAGAAAAGCAAAAAAACTGTTCAACTTGAAAACTGGACTAATTATTGTTTAAATTATATGAAAAATAGTCTCCCACTTTTCCATATGTATTTCAATATTTTTTGTCATGCTTAACTCCTTCAAAAAGCTATAATTATATCCACTTAGAAACCTCTTCTTTGTAAGTAAGCCTTTTTATTTTTTCATAAAACTCAGAAACTTTTGTCAAAAGATTCAGCATATATTTTAAATGTCATAGTTTCTGTGGTTTCCAAATGAACTTAAAATCATTGTGTCATAATAAGTTAAGCCCTTTGAAGGAAAGGAGTATTTTATACATCAAAAATATGAATAATTAAACTTTCATAATATGGATAAGCAGACCATCTGTGAACAATAAATTTTCACTTATGATGTTTATAAGACTAAGAGAGAGGCAGAGACAGACAGACAGAGAAAATGAGATAAAGAAAGATCCCAAGTTCTCACAAAAGGCATTCTATTTTGATTAGAAAATTATAAACTACTTAAAAAGCAAAAGAAAGAGGATTGTATTCTGAAGCTAATTTTTTTCCTTTCCTCTGAATTCCTTTTGTAAGAGGCAAGGAATGAAATAGCATATGTTGATAGATAGTGAAGAAAACCTGCACAGCATATGGTAACCACAGCAATACATAACACTTTAATTATTGCCCCTTCTCATACCTCAGGCTTCTGGACTATCACATAAAATTTTTATTCTTTTTCTATTAGTATTGTTGCTAATATGCACAATCACCATAAAATGATCCTGAAGAAGTTCTGAAGAAACAGGCAGGCTAACAGTAACAAAGAAAGAGAAGCAACATTTGTACAACCCTGCCCCACTCTACAATTCAACAGACTGATTTACTGTCAGCCCATAGTTATATCATCATATAGATACCAGTGTGCTAGAATACAAAGATGATACTAACCAACATTATAAAACAGTAACTTGAAGGAATTTTCTACTTTTCTTTAAATTAATAAATAATTCTTCAGCAATTTAGAAAGCAAGGGCTTTTTGTTCCAACCAGGATACTGGCACTAGTAATGACTCAGTCATTATAAATAGCCAATGAATGAAGAAAAAAAAATTATGTGCTTACTATGTGCAAAGCTATGCTAAGTAGTCTTTGGATATAAATAGAAAAGTAAAAGTAGAACAATCCCTATTTTCAAGGCACTGACATTCTAATGGGGAAAACAACTCATAGGGATGATTTTAGCTATGTGATAGAGAAGGATCCCATGGACACTTAAAATTGCAAAGTTATAATTGCAAAGTAAATGGCAATGATTATTTAATGAAATTCCCATTGACAAAAAGGCATATCAGTTTCTGATCCTGAACCATTTTACCATGTCAAAGATTTTTATGACAGTATTCTCCTCCTATCCATACTCCTTGGTCTTTAATAAATGTGGCTGTAGCACCTACAGAAACAATTGACAGGTGCATCTCCATAGGGGTTGCTGCCCAAGATGTTGGCAGAGCATAGTGGACTATTTCCAAGGTTCTTGATTCAATGTCCTGGGTCTTGTATATTCTACTCTAAGGGGCAATAGTGGTCAAAGCGATAGAATTGATATGACATTCCTGACACACATTGCTTGTGATTTGTCTCTCAGGGTTCCCTGTTGTCTAAGTCAGGTGAACTTCCTGCCTGGTGACCAGCAATTGTTTGGCAATTGGTAGGTTTGGCCAATCTATTCCTAAAAGATAATGCCACTCTAAGATGATAGCTACAAAGGCTTAGTTGAAAGTAGAAGCTGTGGAGGAAGGGAGAAGAGTGCTGTCAGTTCCAGATTTCTGATGCTCATCTACCTGTTGGTGACAGCTGGTTAGCAGCTGTTGCTGGTAGTGATGGCAAAGGTTTCCCCCCACCCCCTTACACAGACACACACACACACAATTCTCTCTCCTCTTAATGATGGGGGGAAGTGAAAATAATTCTGGTTCTTTGAGGGACACTCTTTGTAATGTTCTCTCTAAAATGTAATGTTCTCTATTGAGGTTTTCTTGAGATCTCTGGAGTCACCCTTCATTTCAGTTCAGTAATCACCACACATACAACTCAGTATTAAAGTCCAAATCCTTTATTTCTTTCAAAATCTTGTCTCCCTTTCTGGGGCCTGGTTAGCTTTCTTAGAAGCCTACCTCTCTCCTTGGTTCTGTGGGCTTGAACTCCTGCCTCCAGTTCTTTGCCTCTGCCAGCATCTGCCTCTAGCTCTCTCCAAATATTAATCTTCGCTAAGGCTTCTAGTTTATATGCTCCATACTGAGTATACACCAATCATTATATCAATAAGAAACCATTATTTGTTGTAGGATTAAATCAGTGCTAAACTAGATTTAATCATTGTCTCCTCAATCTTGTTTCAAGTTCTGTCCCATAACATCTTCTGTTTTCTTTTGTCTTTTCTGCTTTCTTTTGTTTTTTAGAAAATGGGTGGTCATGACCTCCCTGACTTCTCAAGGAGGTGAGAACCCCCAAAAAGGAGGTGATCGTGCCTTCCCTGATTGCTCAAAAAATGTGTGAAAACACCAGAAAAGGAGGTGATCATGCTCTGCCTGATGTCTCAGTAAGGGAGATGAAAACACAAAAGGAAATGGGAAATCAAATCAGATTAGTGAGTTTCTGAAGGGTCTCATTTGAAACAAGTATATATAAATCCATCAATATGGGAGATATTACACATAATTACATAAGCACATATTAACACAGAGTACTAGTGATGTAACAAATAACATGAATCAATATGAGGAATTATACATGTCCATAAGTCCTAGAAATAGTCCAAAAGGAATCTATTGTCCATTACTTCATATGTGTAGGGAATCCAATAATTCCTGCAAGTTTTGAAGTTCTGCAATAGTCTTATCAATAATTTTTTATCTCAGGAAATCCAATGATTTCTGCTATTTCTGAAGTTCTATAACAGTCTTATCAACAATTTTTTTTATCTCAGGAAATCCAATGATTCCTGCTGGTTTTAAAGTTCTGTAACAGTCTCGTTATTAGCCATGTTCTTTCAGTGTCAGATTTTTTTTTTCAGCATCAGAAAGTCTCCTTTGTTTCGAGGTTTTTCTCTTTTTCTGTCTTTCTCTGATGGACAAGGCAAATACAGCTCATTGGTACCCACCTGATTCTTTCTCCATCTGTAGAAATACAAGCAAACCATTTCTCCCAAGCATTTAACCTATCTAGTCCCTTCTATTTATCACTTTCTAGATCTCTCCTCAATCTAGAGGAGATTTTCACTTATGATATTTATAAGACATCTCCAGTGATTCTTGTGACAGCTGTTTGCAGACACCCCACAAAATCAGGAAACGGTTCATTGGGACCTTGTTCTATTTTTGTGAAGCTTCCCCTCAATCTTTTCCTGAGAGGGAACCCTATGTTTTTGTAGCAGCAATTTGCTCATACACTGCTATGGGGTAATTAGTCTATGCTGAATTGTCTGCGTGCTGAATTGTCTGCGTACTGCCTTCACCTGCTAGTTGGTCAAAAGTGATGTGTATGTTAACTCTGGTTTGCTTATTGCATTGGGCTTGTATCCTGCATAATTAACTATACTCAGAAAGCCACAACAAGTTTTGTTCAAGTTCCAAATATGTCCTTGCTATGGATTTCCAATCACTAGGGGTTAAGATTTCATAAGCCAAATTCTCTGGTAACATCTTAACATAAGATGAAGTAGCCCCATAAGGAGTGCAACCCTTTTTCAAATCCTTAATTTTTTTCCTGATCAACAATAGTGTATCTTCTCCTTTGTTGACCTGAAGTGTTGGAATCTTTACAAACTGCTAACTAATTAGAGTTGATCTAATCTTACAAGAAGATGTTTTGGGCAGAACCTGAAACAAGGTACTAAGTAGAACTAATTAGTACAATGCTTGTGTTTGCACCTTTACTCTTTGGAGTTCACAAGTATGCCAGCTTCACAAAGTAAACTTTGTAACTTTGTGAGTTCACACCTCCCTTGAAGCTCTTTGGGCCAGAGAGCACTCATAATCCCATTCTCTCAGAAGACTCAGATATAAGGCCAGTGAAGAGAGAGCTATTCGAGAATATTTTCCATTTGGCTGGCTGGTGGCAGAAGAAGAGTTTTCAGAGGAAAAAGCTACGAGTGGAGAGTTCAGTGGACAACCAGATTCATCTTCATCTCACACCACTGTAGTTGGTGGCTGGGCTCCTGCACTTCCCCCACTGAGACCAAGCTGGCCTGAAAGACTCACCAGAAAGCTAGCAGAGCCCCAAGTGAAGGAGACAAGAGATTCATTCCATCTCTGTGCTGGTTGGAGGCTGAAGAAAGCAGAGGCAGAGGCTAAAGGACAGAACCTTTGGATTTGGAGACATTCAGAGGGAGCTCTTGGAACCAAGCAGAGAGATAGACCTCTAAGCTAACCGGGCTATATTGGAGATAGTAAAAGATCTGAACTTTTATCACCTGGCTGTGTTTTGAGAAGAAAAAGCTCACCACATTTTGGCACCCGAACAGGGACCGACAAAATTCTGATTCCAGGGAAGGCACCCAGAGAGAACTTTAATAATATTTTAAAGAAGAACAAGAACCCAACACTGAAGAGTCAAGCTTTTTAATCACAGGATATGCATTTATTAAATCAGATATATCCTGTCCTTTTTAAGCTTTAATCAGTGTCTTTTGTAATCTTGTCATAGGCTGCTTCAAAGGTGGTTCTGATTATGTTACTGCCTCTCTCCCTTCTCCTTCTCCCTTTACCCATGAAGGTTAATTGAGGGGGGAGGGCCATGAGAGGGAATGCCCTAATGGCTTCTGCTGTTAAGCACCACACTCAGAAATGTACTCAACTCTATTCTTATCTGATTCTTCATCCTTTTCACTTAGTTTATCTGGATCTTCCCTCTCCTACTCTTTCTTCTTTTTCCTTATTCTATAACTTATATAATTTCCTAAAGCCAGTTGTATTAAATTATATGTATAAAGTGTTTTTTTAGAAATTGAGTCAGGTCCATTATCATTGTAGTATTCACATAGTTGCTCTCCTACTAATTTCCACTCATCTAGATCCAATTCTTTTTCCTTAGAGAACCAAGGAGATATGTATTGTACTATTTCTAAAAGCTCAATATCTGCTCCCAAGTTATAATTAAACCTTGATTTTTTTATCAGTCTGACCAAGCTTTCAACACATTTTCCTTGAAGAGGAAAAGAAGGCTGTTTTCTAAACATCTGTCCCATTTCAGCTGGAGCACTAGTTTAGTCCTTTATAAAGTTTCCTTCTTGTACTCACCCTAATTGCTGGGTCAGGGAGACTTTTCCACTGAAATCAAGATCGGAGGCTTTTCCACTGAAATCAGGATCATGTGAGCCCCATGTTTGGAATGTTCTCTCTAAAAGGTAGTGTTCTCTGTTGAGGTTTTCTTGGGGTCTCTAGAGTCAGCCTTCGTTTCAGTTCAGTAATCACCACATGTACAGCCAGGTGTTAAAGTACAAATCCTTTATTGTCTCTTTCAAAGTCTTGTCTCCTTTCCTGGGGCCTGGTTAGCTTTCTTAGAGGCCTACCTCTCTCCTTGGTTCTCGTGGTTCTTGGTCCTGCCTCCAGTCCTTTGGCTCTACCAGCATCTGCCTCTAGCTCTCTCTCCAAATATCAATTCTGGCTAAGGCTTCTAGCTTATATGCTCCACACTGAGTATACACCAATCATTATATCACTAGGAAACCATTATTTGTTGTAGGATTAAATTAGTGCTAAACTAGATTTAACCATTGTCTCCTCAATTTCACTTAGTATCTTGTTTCAAGTTCTGGCCCATAACAACTCTTAAAACTCTTATGCTCAGAATCTTAGATTATGTCCATGAGGAATTTACTTTAGATAGTTTAAGTGATTTGGTGGTAGTCTCACTTATTTGAAACATGCTGCCTCTTGTCTTTCCTTCAAGTTTCCATGCAGCTTTATCCAAACTGACTTCCCTGATATGGAAAGATAGTCTGAAAGAAATAAGGTATGGAGTGAGGGAAGAGGACACAAATAACATAAAAACATAAAAATGATGGACCCATAATACCATTCATAAGAGCAACGATAATAAAAAATGTATATTTGATATTAAGAAGCAGAGTGACAATATTGATAGAGCATTGGAATTGAAATTTATTCAATTATGTATTAAGTATTTATTAAGCATTTATTAAGTACCTATTGTCTTCCTGACACTGTACTAAGCCCTTAGTATGGGCTTAATGATTAGGATGAGGCAAAATCAGATTCTGATTTCAAGGGTCATACATTCTAATAAGGGAGACAACATGTAAATAACTAACAAGATATATACAGAATAACTGGACAGTAATCTAAGAGAGAAAGGTACTAGCATCTGGAGAGACAGGAAAGCCCTCTTGCAGATGATAGGACTTGAAAGAAGCCAGAGAAACAGAGAAGCAAAAGCCTTCCAGACATGGGAAAGAGCTAGTGCAAAATTGTGGAGAGAAGAGATAGAATATTATTTTTGAAGAACTCTGAATAGGATAGTGCTATCAATTTTAGAATGTATAAAGATGACTAAAATGTAAGATTATTAGAAATGTAGAAAGGAACCAGGTTATGAAATATGTTAAATGACAGAGTACTTTATTTATGATCCAGGAAAAACTAAACTTCAATTCTGCTTCAGAAACTTACTGGTATTCTCATTATTACCACTACTATTTAGCCAAGTAGTATTTATTTTAGTCCCTTAAGACTTTCAAAATTCTTTATGAATATTATGTCATATGAGTATTATCTCATTATATCATGACAGCATTGCTAGAAAGTATATATTATTATGACCTTTTTATAGTTGAGGAAATGTGAAGTAAATATAGCTTAAGTGAGATTTATGTGATTTATTTAAAAAATAGCTTAAGGTGATTTTTCTGAGAATCACCTAGTTAGGGAGGATTTGAGGCTGGATTTGAACTTGAATCTTCCTGACTCTACATCTGATGCTTTACCCATTGTAATATCTAACTGCCCATGATTATATAACTTGGAAAAGACATTTAACCTCTTGTGGTCTTTATATATATATATATTGAGAGGTTGAACTCCACCTTGAGATTTAACATCTAATTTTTTTTCATGGCATTATGGAATAACAACCACTTTATTTTCATTTGTCCCTTCTCTCATTTTCCCCCTTTTAGTCATGATAGGTTATGATTGTTACTATTTATTGTTTTTTCTTTCTAAGAAAAAAAAAAAAAGACTAGAAAGTCTTCATATGGCTCTGGTGGTTAGAATATCAACAAATAGAAGAATGGCATTTCCTTGATGAAATTAAGTAGTAAACAGCCATGAAACTATGACTAGGGGGGCTCCAAATGGCACTGAAAGGCCACAGAAGAAAAGATGTGAGTGAGAGCATGTGTGTATCAAGTTTCCCCCTGAGGGAAATAATCCCACTCTCAAAGGGGATAAGGGATTAGCTGGAAAAGAACACTATATACAACCCTAAATTAGCAGAGCTTTTCTTCTCTCCTATCCTAGCTCATTTTTTTCTTAATGAATCCAAATTGCACCTCTCCCTCAATCTTCCACGGTTATTAACAATCAAACCTATATTACGGCATGTATTCAAGATGCATCTGGTGCACACAAAGGTCATAAGAAGGTGGGGGTGGAGAAGGTAGAAGGAGTATTTCTAGTATTAATATTATTCCATCAATGTCTGTAGCTTTTAAAAACAATCTGAATAGAAATTTTTCTAAGTGACTTAGTTATTTGCATGGTCAGCTCTTGATTGCTTCTAGGTTCATTACTACTTAATCTTTGACCTCCATTAAATACTTGTTGGCTGACTGATTAAAATATTATTCCATTGTCTTCTATTGGAAGAGAAGAAACTCTGAGTTCTTGAAGGCAATGTAGACCAAGATCTGGAGAACATTAATAATTTTTAATGCTCCAGATATTGCCTCAATAATGGACTATATGGCTATCATCTACATCCTAAATTTAGAAAGACAGCATGATACCAAGTAATCTGTTTCCACAAGTAACTCATTCCAGCCAGCTACAAGAATTCTTGATCTTTTGAGTTTCATATATTCTTTTTGTCATTCTGACAAAGCCTGTGCACCCCTTTTCAGACTGGTATTTTTAAAGGAATTTTTAAAAAAATAAAATTACAAAAAAAAAAATTCATTGAAGTGGTAATATATTAAAAATATAAGTCCATGGACCTCCAAGTTAAAAATCCCAATTTAAAGGAAGTGTGACATCTATATCAGTGAGGAAAATATTCATACTGATGAAATGTTTAATGCAAAAAAATCTAGAAGCACTTAAAAATAAATGCCATCTACTTTTTTGCCTACTTGTTACCATAGGTTTCAAGGTAATGTGGTTTAATGGGAAGATTAATAGGTAAGTGTGAACATGTAAACTAAGGATTTGACTCCACCTTTTACTACTTTTGTGACTATTGGCAAGTTATTTTTTTTCTTTCCAAGCCTCAGTTTCTTCATCTATAAAATGAAGGTTATAAGGCTCTTTTTATCTCTTTAGATTACCATGAGGATTGGTGGAATTGTGAACACATCCAGACATTCTGGAGAGCAATTTGGAACAATGTTCAAAAAGTTATCAAACTGTGCATACCCTTTGATCCAGCAGTGTTTCTACTGGGCTTATACCCCAAAAAGATACTAAAGAATGAAAAGGGACCTGTATGTGCCAAAATGTTTATGGCAGTCCTGTTTGTAGTGGCTAAAAACTGGAAAATGAATGGATGCCCTCAATTGGAGAATGGTTGAGTAAATTGTGGCATATGAATGTTATGGAATATTATTGTTCTGTAAGAATGAATACAGAGAGGATTGGTGAGACTTACATGAACTGATGCTAATTGAAATGAGCAGAACCAGGAGATCATTATATACCTCAAAAACAATATTGTATGAGGATGTATTCTGATGGAAGTGGATTTCTTCGACAAAGATATCTTTTTTTTTCAATAACTTTTTATTGACAGAACCCATGCCAGGGTAATTTTTTACAACGTTATCCTTTGCACTCTCTTCTGTTCAGATTTTCCCCCTCCCTCCCTCCACCCCCTCCCCTAGATGGCAAGCAGTCCTATACATGCTAAATAGGTTACAGTATATCCTAGATACAATATATGTGTGCAGAACCGAACAGTTCTCTTGTTGCACAGGGAGAATTGGATTCAGAAAGTATAAATAACCTGGGAAGAAAAACAAAAATGCTAGCAGTTTATATTCATTTCCCAGTGTCCTTTCTTTGGGTGTAACTACTTCTGTCCATCCTTGATCAATTGAAACTGAGTTAGATTTCTTTGTTGGAGAAATCCACATCCTCATACAGTATTGTTGAGGTATATAATAATCTCCTGGGTCTGCTCATTTCACTTAGCATCAGTTCATGTAAGTCTCTCCAGTCCTCTCTGTATTCATCCTGCTGGTCATTTCTTATTATTGAAATAATAATATTTCAATTATTCCAGCAGTGTTTCTACTGGGCTTATACCCCAAAAAGATACTAAAGAATGAAAAGGGACCTGTATGTGCCAAAATGTTTATGGCAGTCCTGTTTGTAGTGGCTAAAAACTGGAAAATGAATGGATGCCCTCAATTGGATAATGGTTGAGTAAATTGTGGCATATGAATGTTATGGAATATTATTGTTCTGTAAGAATGAATACAGAGAGGATTGGTGAGACTTACATGAACTGATGCTAATTGAAATGAGCAGAACCAGGAGATCATTATATACCTCAAAAACAATATTGTATGAGGATGTATTCTGATGGAAGTGGATTTCTTCGACAAAGATATCTTTTTATCTTTTTATATTATTGTTCTATAAGAACAATAATATTACATAACATTCATATGCCACAATTTACTCAACCATTCTCCAATTGATGGGCATCCATTCAGTGTCTCTTTCAATTATCTCCTTTCTAAACTCACATAGACTTTACTCTAGCTCAATACCACATCACCTGAAATTTTACCCCTCTTCATTCAGTCAATTTGAAATTGTTTTGTGGGGGCAGCTAGATGGTGCAGTGGACAGAATACCAGTCTTGAAATCAGGAGGACCTGAGTTCAGGTCTGTCCTCAGATACTTAACATTTACAAACTATGTGACCCTGGACAAGTCACTTAATCCCAATGGCCTTGCCAAAAGAAACTGCTTTCTCCCAAGTTACCAATGATCTCTTAACTGCCAAATCTAATGTTAGTTTTTTTCAGTCTTCATTTTTCTTGACATCTTTGACTCTGTGGATGATCCTATTCCCCTTAATATTTTCTTCTCTCTAGGTTTTTATGATATTTTCTCTCCTGGTTCTCCTATCTGACAATTCTTTGTCAGCTTCTTTCATTGAATCTTCAGCTAAGCTCACTAATGGGTGTCTCCCAAAACTCTAGTCTTGGTTCTCCTCTTCTCTATAGCATTTCTTTTCATGATATCATCAGCTCATATATGAGTTATCTATGCAGATGATTTTCATATTTACTTATCAAGCCTGAACCTTTCCCCTGAGCTCCAGTACCACATCTCCAATTATCTCTTGAACATCTCAAATTGGATGTCCTCTAAACTGATTATTGTTTGCTATTCCATATGGGATCACATAGCTGAAAATGGGGGTTCTTGAAATTATGATTTATTATCAGTAAGTGTTTGATTTGCATATCTATTTTACATACTCATATACCTGGGTGGCATAAAAATTTCTTGGGCAAGAAAAGATCATGAGCTGAAAAAGTTTAAGAAAACCTGCTCTAGACTTCTTAAATTCAACATGTCAAAAACTGATCTCATTATCTATTCTCTCTCTCTCTCTCTCTCTCTCTCTCTCTCTCTCTCTCTCTCTCTCTCTCTCTCTTTCTCTCTCTCTCTTCTCTTCTGAATGTCCTTCTTACTCTTAAGTGAGCCAAAAATTTCCCATTCACCTAGGCTTACAACCTATGTGTCATTCCCCACCCCTCAGTAATCTCTCACAATGTAATCTTTTCCCAAGTCCTATCAAATTACACCTTTGCAAAAGGTATATATATGAAATTTCCCATTCTCTCCTCTGACATGGCCATTAACTAACATAGGTCCTCATTACTTCATTCCTAGATTATCATAGTATGCTTCTTGTTTGTTGGTCTCCCTGCCTCTTATCTCTGCCAAATCTAGTGCTTTCACTTTGGTACCAACCTCATCTTCCTAAAGTTCAGGTCTGGCCATGTTCTCTCTACTGATCCCCATTCCTATTCCTGCCTCCAGCTTATTTAATAAATTCTATCAGGCTCCTTACCATTAGAATTAAATACAAAATCCTCTGGATTTTAAGATCTTTCATAATTTGGTCTCTTGCTATTTTCTTTTCAATTTTTTATATTCTTTCTTCTCCACTTCCTTTACATAAAATTAATCTACAATCCAGAGGCATTAACCTCTCTGTTATTCTTTAATCATTAGATCATGATTTCCTTTAGATCTTAGCAGTACCAATTAGTAAACAGCATGCTCTTAAAAATGTTTTTGGCCATCTCCAGACTTTGTGTATTTTTATTGCTTGTGTCCTATGCCTAATACTCTCCTTTTCTTCAGTTTTTGGTTTTCTTTAAGTCTCACCTAAAATTCTCTATTCTGCAATAAATGTTTCCCAATTTTCTTTAATATCATTTCTTTCCCTTTGAAATTATCTCCAATTGTTTGTTTGTTTGTTTGTTTGTTTTGCCTAGTTGTTTGCATGTTGTCTCTCTGACTAGACTATGAACTCCTTGAGGACAGGGATTGAATTTTTAGTTTTGTTTTTTTTGTTTTTGCCATTTTTTATATACCCAGTACTCAACAGTTTCTGGTACATAGTAGATGCTTAATAAATGCTTATTGATTTAAAGATTCTAACAAATAATTTGAATATCATTCTAATTGGTCTCCCTGGCTTAAGTCTGTCCCTTCTCCAATTCATCTTCTTAAGAGCTGTCAAAGTTATTATCTTAAATCATGAGTCTGACTATTTCATTTCTTTGTTGTATAAATGGCTATGGTTCCCTATGTGCACATTTATAGCAACAATAAGAAATTTAAATCAACTTTATAAGCTTGAAGCCTGAAAATTAGCCTCCCTTTTACTCTTTTTTTTTTATTGAAACATGTTTCTATTCTTATTGCACCTTTTCTGTTCTCCTAGTTTTTTGTTTTTCTTAAAATCACCATCAACAAATGAGTAACCTCATCATCCAATTCTTCTCTTCTTGTATATATTTTATCTAAACCTTGTAAAGGTAAAGTTGACTCTCAAAACTTATAACTTATATATCAAAAGATATATAGGGATATATCAATAGAACATCCCTATCCTCCTTCCCTGCCCTATATTGGGTGGGGAGAGGAGGGAAGAAGGGGGACTTGTTTAGACTTTGAGTATTAAGCAATAAATATGTTTAGTTGCATCTCTAAAATGTTTTTTTCTAAACTTACCCAAGGCTTCACAATAAAATAGCAGTGTTAGTTAATTTATTTGCATTTTCTATTGGAATGAATTTAAAATGACAATAGTTTACAAGATATATGGTTCATTGTAATGCTGTGTTGTTGTTAGCTCTAAAAATAAAATAAAATAAAGTTGCCCATTAAATTCATGATATTGATTAACATAGTATTGCCTTAAGTCATCCTGGTTCTGTCAACCATCTGTTTACTCACATTGTTATAAGAATATTGCATTTTATACACCTGAGTTAAGTATCATACTATAAGCACAGTGAAACTTGAGAAAAGTAGTCCTAGATATATTTCAGCAACAATCTATAGAAAATCAATAACCACTAGAAACTTTACTCTGTTTTTGATTAACCTTTCATAAAAGAGGAAATATTCTAATATAAATAATTATAAAATAATCCGCACCATTTTTTGCCATTGCAATGATACTCCCTGCTTAGGGTGCCTTCCCTCTTCACCTTAACATCTTGAATTTCTGTATTTCCTCCTAAAGCTCAACCAAATGCTGCCTCTCACAAGAGATCTTTCCTAATTACTTTATTTTTAATATTCCCCAGCTCCCCCTACCAAAAAAAAGTACTTATTGTCATATATTTATATTAATATAGCTGCACAAATTCTGTTTCCCATTAGTAAAATAAAAACTTTTAAATCAGAGTCTGCTTTGTATTTGTTATTGTGGTTGTTCATATGTTTCAGCCATACTAGTCTCTTTATGTTCCAATTTAGAGTTTTCTTGGCGAAAATATTGGAGTGATTTGTCATTTCCTTCTTCAACTCACTTTGCAGATGAGGAAACTAAGGCAAACATTTCCCAAACTCACATACTAGTAAGTGTCTATATCTGGATTTGAACTCAAGTCTTCTGACTCTGGGCCTGGTACTCTATTATATCACCTAGCTGCCCATGTCTGACCCATAGTAAGATATAAATTGATGGTTTTTGAATTATGAATTTTTTAAACTTTTAATGCAACTTTATTTTGAGAATCTGAAAATATAATAATTATGTTTAAATAGGAGATTAGTTTTTTTAACATGAAAATCATATTTTACACTCTGGCATAAAAGTAGATTGCCAAGATTCTGGGAAGTATCAATCTAGTTCATACATAGCAATTAACTTATAATAGATATTCATTTAAATAAGGCCAAAATCCACAATAAATCATGAGCAATATAAATATTATTTGTTACTCTGGGTTTGGAAAAAGGACAGAAGTTTGCCAATTTTAGAAAATATATCAAGATAAAAATTTCTTATGAGCAAAATTGAAGGAAAAAAAGAGTCATTGGGATGGTATGATCTCTAAAGAAGCTAAAGGATATATCTTGCCTTTGCTTCCTATTTGAATATTCTCATAACTTGACTAGTTTGAAGGAAGTAAGGCAAAACTAATAGAAGCTCCTGCTTCTTTTTTGCATGCCCATGTTTTGAGTACACAACGAAGTCCAATTTTCTTGTTGACTATATAAAAATCAACACATCTTTCTCTGCATATCTTGGCATATATATAGTGTGTGTGTGTATATATATATATACATATATATAAACACTACTTAACTTTGTAATTTCAAAACTAACCATTACATCCATATAATTAAAATAATAATACCATATTGCCTCTTGCTGGTTTTTAATGCCCTATCTTATTCATACTCTTTATTTTCCCAGTTAACACAAGGAGCAGCTGTGGTCATACACAGGATACACCTGGCAGCTGGAAGGATCCAGATGCCAAGCTCTGGTTTAAAAAAAAAATCCTACTACTCTACTGGCATTTCTTTCCTAAACCAGTGAGTGTTTGGAGTGAAGACTAAAGGAAAAGAATTAAGGGAGGCAAGCCAAACCTCTATTTGAATTTTCCCTATAACAAATGTCACAGGTGAAATGTATTTAGAACTTGAAGTGAATTCCTTGATTGATGGATTATTCCCTGGCATTAGAAAATATTTTGTTAGCTAACACTTTTCTGCTCAAAGGGAAAGTCTTGGCACAAGTCTCCATCTTCCTTCATGAAATGGAGATTGGCAAACACTTACCTCCAATCCTTACTGCAGGGAAGAGATAGGAATGTGACATTTAGACCAAGAGAAGAAAACAATGAGAAATACCACAAGACAGGAGGTAAGAGGGCACATACCAGATTTTGTGTTTATTTCATTAAAAGCCAAACTTTTATTTTTTAGAGCTGTGATAAGCAGTGAAGACTGAAATACTAAAGGGAGTTTGAAACTTTTATGCTGTAGATTTATGACAAGCACTTCATTTATAGTTTGTATAAAATTATATGTAGTGTGTGATTAAGTTAAAATGGTAAGAACTACCTGGGTACAGCTCAAATTGCTTGTATAGATATTCTCCTTCCAAATTAGCAAATTCTTGTGACCTAATTATTTAAGTAGGTAATTGTTTTTCTCTCTCCTTAGAGAGGAAGCCTGGTATAGTAATAATCAAAAAAACAAACAAAGAAAGAAACAAAACAAATATAGAGAATTTGATCAAAAGGCATCAAGATCTACAATACCATTTCCTGGACATTCTCAACCATACCATCTACACTTGATTCCACTTATATCATTATCTTCATTTCTTCCTCCACAGAAAATTGGTCTCTATACTATAAAAAATTACCTTGACATCTGAAAAATCAGTAAAGAAGATAGCTCCAACACCTGCATTCTCTTAGTTCTGGTGTGATGTTGGGTCCAAATGATATACTTACAGATCAATGAACAGTTAATAATAGGAGATTTATTTTGCCATAACATCAAGGAGATAGAGGAACTTAACTTCACTAGTATTTTTTTAAGGTACTTAGGTGACCAGGAAGCTGCTTCAGGTAAGTCAGGATCAATTGGGTCCTAGGAATAGTATTATCTCCTTTTAGGGAAAATAAAAGAAAAGGGTCCTGAACTTACCGCATATTGTGGACAGGAAAACACAAATTGTGTCAGGGAAATGTAAGCTAATCACATCCTTGGACTATTTTATTTAGAGAAATTTATATAGGCAATGAGGAGAATGAGTATCAAGGTTGAGATGAGAAAATTGACAGCAGGTAGAATTTTACATTGGAAACAGAGACCAGGAAAAGTAGACCAGAGAATTCAGATAATATTCTATTGCCCTATTACCACTAGAAAGGAAAAAAAATGTGCCCGCTTTTCAGAACTGTGGTCTAAATATATTTGTCTAGCATTTTTCCTTTGAGCAAAATCAAAATCATTTGGAAAATTTTCTATATAGGGGAATATAGAGTAAGTGAGGAGATTTTTTTATTGTTTTAAGGACCAACCAGGATTTTATTTATGCAGATGTATCTACCTAACATTTAGGGGGAAATTAATTCACATTGCAGGGAGGAGGGGTACATCTAACCCATGTTGGGGATTAACACTGGTAAATATTTATCCTATAACAGTTAGCTTTGGTCTTATCTTGCTGAACTCCAAGCCTCCATAGCACAACTCAGACATTTCCATCTATTTGTTGTTGTTCAATCATTTCATTCAGTACCTACTCTTTATCACACCATTTGGAGTTTTCTTGGCAAAGAATGGTTTGCCAATTCTTTCTCCAGCTCATTTTACGATAAGGAAATAATGCAAACAGGTTAAGTGATTTGCTCAGAGTTATATCGTTAATATCTAAGGTAACATTTGAACTCAATAAGATGAATTCTTTATATGAGTTCTTCTATAGGCCACATTTCCATCAATCCATCTGTTTTGTTTATGCCAATTCCCTTTTCAGGTCCCTTCTAGGTGCTATTTCTCATACTAGCAAGCAAACTTAACAACAATCCTGGGAAGTAGGTGCTATTATCATCATTTTGCAAATGGGGAAACTGAAGTTAAAAGAAGTAAGGATTTGGCAAGGGTCACACAGTTGGTTGGTTGCTGGTCTTCATATTCGAAGAGGACTAAAGTGACCACACTATGTTAGAGTCAAGTTACAATGTGTCCAGTGGTGGTTGATCGGATTAGTACTAGCTTAGAATGCTCTACCACAGGTCATACACAATTAGTCTATATGAACACTTGGGGTGGCTTCCCTGATTTTGCGCAGTTCACATTTCTTTTGGGCTAATTCAATTCTGCTTTTATCATAGAACACAGGACCTTATCTAATAAGGGGACACCATACTGGGCAGTCTAGTGCCTGTGTCTCCCAGGTCATACAACCGATTCTAAAGTTCTTTAGAGATAACTTGATAGTGTCCTTGCATTGCCTTTTCAAATGACCTTGTGAGTGCTTGTCCTGTGTGAGTTTGCCTCCCACTCCCCCAAAAATGTCACACTGCTAGTAAGTTGCTAAGCCCTGATTGGAACTCAAGTATGCTGATTCTGGTCCTCTGTGCATTGTGCCATCTCACTGACCCACAAAAAGGAAAGAGCAGACTAACAAAACAGTTCATTTTCCCCTTTATTAATAAAAAGATACTTAATTATCTAAACCTGGGCCTAAGGAAAATAAATTATGTATCTTCTCATAAATTGGTCTTGGAAAGAGTTATTAGATTATCACACAGCCTAAATTCTACCCTTTTTATTTTGTATTGTTCTGCTAATTTATAGTTTGTTAATTAACTGGTTAGTGCTTAGTCAACTTTGGGTTTTTTTGTATATCAGATCCCAGCTCCCAGACTCATAGAATTATAGGGCTAAAAGCTACATTAAAGGTTATCTGGCACAACTTCCAAGCCAGGTCAGTAATTCCCATAAAATAATAATGTCCCAAACTGAAGATATTTCTACTTCTGAATGAGTATTCCTTCTAGTTCCCAGAGATAACCATTATATGTTTGAACATCTTTAATTGTTATAAAATTTTTCTGGATACCAAAGGGAAACTTCTCTCTATGAAATTTCAACCCTCTAGTCTTACCTCTGACTGAAGCCAGTTAAAACAAATGTAATCTCTCTTCCATATGATAATTTTTTAAATTTTTGGAGAAAGCTATCATAAGCCTCCTAAGTTTGTTTTTCTCCAGGCTAAATAACCCCAATTCTTTTTTTTTAAAAAAATTGTGTGATTTGGACACTTCTCCATAAATCATGGTGGTCAACTCTAGATATAATGTGTATTTTTCTTCCTTACATTAAAACAAAGGTTCCATTAAGTTTACTTCGATTCATTCATTGAACCTAAACTTTATAGCTATCTGGAAAAAAAGTATTTTATTTTCAAAATGACAGTGATTCCAAGATTTGAAGGGATCTGTCATGTCTATGTAAAAAGAGAGTCCACTCCACTTTCAGAACAACTAAACCATCATTTTTCCAGACTGATTTCTAGTGATGTGATTTCTAGTCCTCTCATAACCCAGTCTGCTCTCTTAAAGAAATGAGCCACCATTTATTTGTGAAAACATACTGCCAGTGATTAACTGAACAAAATACTTCAGATATAGTTGGTCACCAAAGTCAAACAAAGAGATTGTTGCCTTTCTTAATCCAGGTACTATACTTCTTTGAATGTACTATATTTTTTGTTTGTGTTTTGGAAATTTTTGACACATACAAAATACAGTAATTGATGACAGACTTCCTTATTTCATATTTGTACAATTGATTATCTTGGACCTAAATTTTGTATTTTGTTTATGCCATTAACATTTCACTTCATTTATTTGAATTGCTTCAAACTGTTGTGATAGTTCTGAAGCTCAATGCCATCATCAAATACATTAGCTATGCTTCTCAGCTTTGTGCAACCTGAAAATCTGATAAACATGTCATGATATGTCTTCATCCAAATCTTTAATAAAAATATTGATTGACAAATCAAGGATAAATCCCTTAGGTATTTTGCTAGTGCACTCTCTTCAGGTTGACATTGATCTGTTAATTAACATACTTTAAGTACCGTTTAATCATTCTATGACCCAGTCCATATTTCTATAACATGCCCACAAGACTATGACAAGAGTGTAAAATACTTTGCCAAAATAAAAATGTACTTGCCCCCTCTTATATCAGTAAAGCAAACCTCAAAAAATAAATTTATTTACTTTGCCAAAATATGTTCTTAGTGAACCCTTGTCCATGTGCTCAGAGTTCTCTTATATGATTACTCGTATAAGAGAATTAATCTTCTCTTTAATTGTTTAATAAACTATTTTTGAATCTTGCTGTGAACTGACATCCAGATGACCAGACTGTAAATTTTAGAATTTACCTATCATCCCACTTCCATTATTTTCAAAAAGACAGATGACATGTGCTGTTTTACAGATTTCTAGTAATTCTCTCATTTTCCAAAGATTAATGATAGTGGCCAGGGATCAAATCTTTAATTAAGGTTTCACTTAAAGGAAAAAGAGTGATCTTTCACTATCTCCTCACCAGTGAATCTCAGCACTGTGCATGTGACCTTAGCTATAATGGAGCTCAAAGGCATTAACTGTTCAGTTATAGAAGTGTTTTTTTCTGAGGACTAAATCACACCTGGAAATCTCTCCAGAGAAGTATCCAGAATGTGAAAAAAGTTTGTTGTTGTTTGTCCTTCATTCTCAAAGAGGATCAATGACATCAGTAGGCTGAAGTCTTGACTTGCAGGTGAATTGGATTTAAGCAAGGCAAATGAGCCCAGATGTAATGGGAGATCTTGGTCTTTATAAGTTAAAGTCTTTCTCAGGTCTCAGGTTATCTGAAATATCTGAAACACCCATCTAGTAATTAAGGCTAAGTAAGAATTGAGGCAAAGAAAAATAAATCAAACTAGGAGGAAAAGATCCTCTGTGTTTCTGCCCAGAAGAGAAACAATTGATATTTACATTCACTCTGAGCCATCAAAATTGAAAGAATGTCCAAGTGAGGCTGGGACTGGGACTTATTATTTACCAATCAGTAAGAGCAAGAATGATCTCAGTTTAAGGCATGGCTAAGTAGCTCCATTTGAATCCCAATGGGTTTCATCCAAATCTTGTTTTTTAGAGTCCTATTTCAAGAAATCATCAATGAAAACTGCATGGAACAAAAGAGTTAATTCTATAGGTTAAGTTAACAGAACAAAATAGTCAATGACTATAAGAATCTAATATTTGACAAACCCAAAGGCCCCAGCTTTTGGGGTAAGAATTCACTATTTGACAAAAACTGCTGGGAAAATTGGAAACTAGTATGGCAGAAACTAGGCATTGACTCATACCTAACACCATATACCAACATTAGATTAAAATGGGTTCATGATCTAGACATAAAGAATGATATTATAAACAAATTAGAAGAACATAGGATAGTTTACCTCTCAGATTTGTGGAGGAGAAAGAAATTGTGACTAGTAAGAAGTACTAGAGATCATTATTGATCATAAAATAGATAATTTTGAATATATTAAACTAAAAAGTTTTTGTACAAACAAAACTAATGTAGACAAGATTAGAAGGGAAGCAATAAACTGGGAAAACATTTTTATATCCAAAGGATATGATAAAGGTCTCATTTCTAAAATATATAGAGAATTGATTCAAATTTGTAATAGTTCAAGCCATTCTCCAATTGATAATGGTCAAAGGATATGAACAGACAATTTTCAGATGAGGAAATTAAAATTATCTATAATCATATGAGAAGGTACTCTGAATCACTAATGAGCAGAAAAATTCAAATTAAGACAACTCTGAGATAGCACTACACACCTCTCAGGTTGGCTAAGATGACAGGAAAAAATAATGACATATGTTGGAGGGGATGTAGGAAAACTGGAACACTGATACATTGTTGATGGAACTGTGAATGGATCCAGCCATTCTGGAGAGCAATTTGGACTTATGCTCAAAAAGTTATCAAACTGTACATATCCTTTGATCCAGCAGTGTTTCTATGGGGATTATATCCCAAAGAGATCTTAAAGGAAGGAAAGGGACTCACATGTGCAAAAATGTTTGTGGCAGCCCTCTTTGTAGTGGCAAGAAACTGGAAACTGGGTGGATGCCCATCAATTGGAGAATGGCTGAATAAATTATGGTATATGAATGCTATGGAACACTATTGTTCTGTAAGAAATTACCATCAGGATGATTTCAGAAAGGCTTGGAGAGACCTACATGAATTGATGCCAAGTGAAATGAGCTGAACCAGGAGATCATTATACATGACAACAACAACTATATGATGACCAATTCTGATGGACGTAGCTCTCTTAAAAAATGAGATGTTTCAAACCATTCCACTTCTTCAGTGACGAATAGAGCCATCTACACCCATAGAGAGGACTGCGGGAACTGAGTATGGAACACAACATAGCATTCTCATTCTTTCTGTTATTTGCTTGCATTTGTTTTTTTTCTCAGTTTTTCTTTTTCTGCCTTTTTGATCTGATTTTTCTTGTGCAACAAGATAACTGTATATACATACATACATATATTGGATCTAATATATATTTCAACATTTTAACATGTATTCGACTACCTGCCAGCTAAGGGAAGGGTTGGAGGAAAGGAGGGGAAAATATGAAAAAAAAAGACTTTGCAAAGGTCAATATTGGGAAAATTATCCAAGCATATGCTTTGTAAATATATTTTTTTTGTTTTTTTGTTTTAATGTTTTAATTAAAAAAAGATCCTGCTTTTAAAAAAAGAAAAGAGAAAAAAAAGAATTCATTCTCTAACTTATTTTTTAAATGATGGAATAAATAAGGAAAGAAGAGGGAGGGGGGAAGTCTAGCCTCTAAACCCCAAGATGTATTGAGAGGCTTTGGTGATCAAAATTTATATTCCTTTGGGCAGTCACATGTAAAAGTATGATTCCCTGTGTGGACAGAAAGAGGGAAGGAAGGAAGGAAGGAAGGAAGGAAGGAAGGAAGGAAGGAAGGAAGGAAGGAAGGAAGGAAGGAAAGAAGGAAGGAAGGAAGGAAGGAAGGAAGGAAGGAAGGAAGGAAGGAAGGAAGGAAGGAAGGAAGGAAGGAAGGAAGGAAGGAAGGAAGGAAGGAAAGAGCGAGCCAGGGAAGAAGGAAGGAAAGAGCCAGGGAAGTAGGAAGAGAAGGAGGGAGGGACAGATGTACAGACTAAGCATTGTCCTACTGGAAATGGGAAATTGAATCTTCCAATGAGGAAGCTACTATAACTACAATATTGTATTACTACAATAATCACAGATTATTGTTTGTTCTTTGCTTTAAAAAAAACTACCAATAACAATAGGAGGGTGATGTCTTGATTTGCAAGTAAATTGGACTGAAGTAAGTCAGGGCTGTACAAAGTCATCAACATCATTCTCACCTCCAGGATCATCTGAGTACAGTGGCAAGAGATAGGTCTGAATATCTGGAGATGACCTCAGGTGCAGTGGGAGAGTAAAGGATAATCCTTATAGAAGAGATATGAGTTATACCAAAGCCTATAATATACCAAAGCCTATAATAACATATAAAATGTTTGTATGTATTTGGACTATAACTCTCCAATGTATTTAAGTAGTTTTGTGATTTCATTAATATAGAGAGGTCCTGATGAAGAACTTCTGGGGACAGTGGGAGTTTAAATGGTCTGTTCAGGGTCACATAGCCCTTATGTGGTAAAGGTAAGAGTTGAAGGCAGGTCTCCCGGACTCTGAATCCAGCTGTCTATGCACTTCATCATACAACCTGTAATATTTATGTAATATCAAATGTTATAATTATGTACTTGTGTTATATTCTTCTAACTGACGGAGGATATGGACATTTTTTTTATACTTGTATTCTCTAGTGCCCACCAGAATTTTCTGCATATATGAGAGATCAATAAATGTTTTTATTTACATATGTAGCATACTTGATCATAATATAATATGTGATATATTGCTGTAATCTCCTTGCTATTATTTTATTTTAAATTTTTCATCAGTATTCAATAAAGAAATTGGGCTATACTTTTTTTTTTCTTTTTACTCTTCCTGGTTTAGATATCAGTGCCAAATTTTTTTCATAAAAGAAATTTGATCTTCTTTACCTATTTTTCCAAATAATTTATATTTGTAATTAATTATTCTTTAGATGTTTACTAAAATTTATTTATGAATCCATCTGGTCCTGGGGATCTTTTGTTAGGAAGCTCATAAATGGCAATTCCTTTTTCTTTTTTCTAAGGTAAGCTATTTAATTATTCTGTCTTATCTTCTGCTAATCTAGACAGTATATATTTTAGTAAATATTCATCCACATTGTCAGTTCTATTGAAATATAATTGGACAAAATAACTCCTAATAATTCCTTTAGTTTTATGTTCATTGATAGTGCATTAAGGCTTTTCAGTTTTTGATATTGGTGATTTAGTTTTCTTCTTTAGTCTTTTGTCTTTTAATAAAAACAACCCTCATTTTTTTTATGTTGTTCAATATGATGAGCTTTTTTTTAACTTTCAATTTTACTGACCTCTTCACTGAATTTTAGGATTTTGATTTTTGTTTTTAATTGGGAATTTTTAATTTGTTCTTTCTTCTAGTTATTTTATTGGAGGGAGGATTGCATGTTAGATTCATTGATCTGTTTTTTTCTTTTATTAATATATTCATTTTAAGATATAAATTTTAACCTAATTACTGCTTTGTCTGCATCCCAAAAATGTAGTGATGGTTCATTTTTTTCATCCTCTTTGATGAAATTATTGATTGTTTTTGTGATTTGTTCTTTTGACATTCTTTAAAATTAGATAATTTGGTTTTTTAATTAATGTTTGAATCTTTATTTCAAAAGCTTTTTATTGGATATTATTTCATGGTTTAAAATTTATGGTTTAAGAAGAATACATCACATTTTTTTTATTTTCTACATTTGTTAATTTTCCATGTACATGGTAACAGAAAGGAGTACAATACTCTATTCTATTACTATTCAGTTTTCTCCAGATGTCTATGGTGTCTAAGAATTCTAAGGTTCCATTCATTTCCTTAATTTCTTTCATATTTACCTTATGGTTTTATTTATTTTCTTTTGAGGGGAAAAAGTTGAGGAACCCCATCAGTATAGTTTTACTATTTCCTCTTGTAAATCATTTAATTTTTTCTTTAATAATTTGGATGCTTCTTCCCCCTCTGCTTAGTGCATATGTTTTTAGTATTGATATTAGTTCATTGTCAATGGTTCCTTTTAGCAAGAGGTAGTATTGCTTATCCCTTTTAATTAGGTCTATTTTTTTTTCATTTTGCCATGTCTGTGATCATGATTGCTACTCCTGTCCTTTTTTGTCTGTTTTTTGCTTTAGCTGAAACATAATAGCTTTTGCTCCAGTCCCTTATTTTTACTCTCTCTCTGTTTCAAATGTTTCTTGTAATTATAGTGTTGGATTCTGGTATTTACATCATTCTGTTATCTCTTTCCATTTTATGTGTAAGTTTATCACCTTCACATTCACAGCTATGATTACTAATTGTAATTTTTCTCTCCTTTTATTTATACTGTCTCTCCTCTAATATCAATTTTGATTCTGATACCTGCCTTCTTTTATCCATTTTATCTTTTGTAATTCCCTCTTTATCTTGTCTTCTCCCCCTCCCCCCCCCCCACTTCCCTATTTCCTTATTGGATAAGATAGAGTTGTATTACCAGTTGAATATGTGTATATATGTGTTCCACTTAGAAGCAGTTTAGTGAGTAGGTTCAGTAATTGCTCATGCCTCTCTCTTCTTCCTTTTTCCTCGAAACTATAAAAACCACTCTTTTGTGCAGTTCTTTCATATGAAGTAATTTTTCTTATTCTTCCTTTCTCTTCCCACTTCTCCTAGGACAACCATCTTTATTCTTACATCCATTTTTACATCATCCCAACATAGAATTTGGTTTAAGGCCTGGTCTTTAAAAAAAGAAATCTAGCTAGTAAACCCCAAGATATCTTAGAGAATTCAGAGATGCAAAGGAGATAAAAGATGTTTTTTAAGAGCATCTGTAGTTTAGTGTATGACATCTTATCTGGACAGATGGAGGGAAGAAGGGAAGGAAGAAAGGAAGGAGAGAAAGGAGAGAGGGAAGGAAGGAAGGGAGAGAGGAAAGAAGGAAGGGAGAGAGAAAAGAAGGAAGAAAGGAAGGAAGGAAGAGAGGAAGGGAGGAAGGAAGGAAGGGAGAGAGGAAGGAAGGAAAGAAAGAAGGAAGGAAGGAAGGAAGGAAGGGAGAGAGGCAAAGAGGGAGAGAAGGAAGGAAGGGAGGGAGAGAAGGAAGGAAGGGAGGGAAGGAACAAATCAATATGGGAGAGGAAGACTTTCAGGGTTTCTGGCCAAAACCAATCTGATTCTAATCCTCCACCAATAGGTCATAGGCCAATTCCCATTTGATCATTATTTGGGACCTAATTGATTCAGACTGAATATAAATAGCAGTAATTTCTGCTACTTCCCTTCCCAGTCTTCCCGTCCCAGATTCATTTAATTATTTAGATTAGAACAGGATTTAAGTATGAAGAGTCAATATATGTAAAACATATATATAAGATGAATAAAACCCAGCTATTGCTACAAAATAGGATGCAGGAAAAAAAGAATAAATCCTCTATCAATCCAGATCATTTTCTGACCAGGTTTGGGTACCATTAAGACTAACTCTGGTCTAAATACATGACAACTTCACAATTATAAAACAGTCTTCATACATTAAAATTTACTTTATAAACCATAGATGCCTTTATAATTAATAAATCAAAAACAGCTTGGTCAATTTTTTCCAAGGGTCCCATAACCTTTATACCACCAACTAGTTCTTTATTGAACACAGTATGGTCAAACACAACAATTAGGCCCTTTCATTCCTCAACAACCTGCTGAAAAATGCAAAATAGAATATCAGGGCAAATGAAAATGCCCAAACTCGCTCCAGTGTCACTTTTATGATCTATGTCATTCATACTAATTTCTGTAAATCTCATAACTTCAGTTATCAAGCTAAATATGAATCTCAAAACCATCTCTTTCACAACCAAATGTTCTCTCATATTCTTATGTTCACCAATTTCTAAGAGTAAGCCTCCTTAAGATGCCATGTTACTCCTTTTCTCTTACTATTTTTTAAATGTTCTTCAATAGTACATTATTGTAATGATCATAAAGTAACTTTTATAATATCCATTAAAATTTTGCCTCTTTGGGTTAATTTCTGAATTTACCTTATTAATTATCCATTGATATGTGGACCCAAACAACTTTTACTTTTTAATCTTCATTTTTCCCTATATTGAGGGATTATCTGATTATTATTTGCATAACATCTCAATTTGTTTCAAGGATCACTGTTTTTGACTGTTCCATTTAACAGGATCATAGATGATTTCAAAATTGTAAAAGATTTCATTTCCAAACTTTAAATAGCATTGCCTTCCTTTGATAAAGAAGTGCCAACTATTCTTTTCATAAAACTATGTTTAATTTTCTTAACTCTATTTTTTCTAATAGTTTTTTCAAATTATATTTGCATATTACCTTTTATTAAATCAACAAAAATATTAAACTTATTAAAATAGTGTGCAGATATTAACTAATTAAAATGCTGTATAATTTTATATCTATAACATATTATTACATATTATGTATATTATATTATATATTATAATATTATATACATATTATATATAATAATAATATTATTAATATAATAGGAAACTTGCTTTTCCGGATAAAAATGATGATGTTGTTCATGATTATTTTTTCCACAATAGTGATAGATTTTTTTATTTATAAAAGCTACAGCAAAATATTTGATTTAACATAAAAAAGATGTTACAAATACAGGTAAAATTTTTCATTATTTTATTTGATAAATAACAGAACTCTGTAGCTTCCTACACTCAAAACATAATAAGATATTTTGGGATCGAATAATTATTCCAATATGTTATCACAAGAAAAATCTTTCATTTTTGCTGAAACAGAGTAAAAATAAATGCATCATGTTTGTCCATAGCTACTGAGATAATTTCAAATCCATTTTAAAAAATATCTAGGTATTACAAATAATAAAATTGCTTATGCAATATTGTCAAATGGTTACAGATCTTTACTTGCTATTTATTTTTTATTGTAGGTATTTTTAAAATTGAGAAGCATCAAATATTATTTTATAACTTTAATGTCAATATCTCTATGAAAGCAATAATTTAATATTTCTATATTAGAAGGGGAACTCAGTGACCCTGAATTGATTTAGAAAATTCAGGTTTTCAAAAATGTCCAGCACATCTACAAGTTTCAGAAGGACACTTAATAATAAATTTGTTTCATCTTTATTTTTATCATGGTGAAAATGTTAATCCCTTCTTTTCAACTCAAATACCCTTTGAAGTGCTCTGGAATGAGAAAGTTTTCATGTTTCATAATAATTATAAAAGCACCTTATCTATGTTCCAGCCCAAAGAGCCTTCATTTTAATGGAGGACTTGGTTTTTGTATGTATTTTGTTTTGTCTTTGTTTTTCACAAAGTCTATTACAGCTTAAACAGTCTCAAAAGAAATTGGAAACTTTTTTGTTTGTACAAGTGATGCCTGTAATACATTAAATTGCACCAGGATCCACATTTTCACTTATACATATAGAACTTACATTGGTATTGTCATTGAGTCTTATCATTATAAAGTTGCATAAATTGTCACTCATTATTTAATTTATATTAAAAACTGTCAATTATATTAAAAAATTCCTTTGAATGTGACAGATGGAAATCTCTAGTATAATGTAGGAGAAAATGCTATGTCTTTTAAAAAAACCAAACATAAGGAGAAAAGAGCTAACCTACTGTCCCCAAAAGGCATATATTTGAACAGAAATGAATGAATCTGAAGATGAAGAAAAAGACTTTAGGGATGAAGAGAAAAAGATTTGGGAATCTTTAGTATCAGGGAATAATTAGAGATATGGGGGTCAAAGAAAATGCATATGCATGACATGAATCATATAACTGCCAAGGGAGAAATTAAAGCAATATCAGCTATCCAGACGTCCTGCTAAAAGCCAAGTATTAAATTCATCACTAAGCAAAGCATGTTCCTCTGTTTGGTAAACCTTAGTAGCTTCTTATTTTCTCTGGGATCAAATACAAATTATTCTCATTATTTAAAGCCTGCTTCTATGAACATAGCTTTCCAATGTCATTATACACTACTTTTTTCTCTATACTACAATTCAGCCTAATTGGCCTTCAGTCTATTTCTCATACATGACATTCCATTTCCCTTTTGTGTCATTGCACTGGACATCCCCCATTCCTGTAATTAACTTTCTCCTCAACTCTTTATCATAGATACCTAGGATTCATAGTTTCCATAGGAAATATTTTCTTATCCCTCCCAATTTCTGGTGTTCTTCCTCACTAACTTGTATCATACTTTCTTGTTGTTGTTCAGTCATTTCAGTCATGTCTAACTTTTTGCAACTCCATTTGGGGTTTTCTTGCCATTTCCTTCTCCAGGTTATTTTAAAGCTGAAGGAACAGAGGCAAACAGGATTAAGTCCCTTGCCCAGGGTCACACAGATGATAAGATCCCCAAGGCTAAAGGTAGTATCATTTTAAAAATGGGTATATTTTTACTGGAATTGTATTCAAAATACTTAAAATAATTTTCACCGTGACTTCTATCTCATCTTTCATACACATCCCCTGGATGAAGGAATGAATAGGAGAGTAATATACAGTTTGGAAATCTGAAGATGAGAAAGAGGAAGCAATTTGTCCAAAGTTCTAGAACTAATAAATATGGGATCTGAGTTTCAAACTGAAATCCTCTGATCACAAAATCAGAGCTTTTTCTACTAGTGTGCTAAACATGAATAAATAATTTAATTAATCAAATATCAGATAAGAGCTCTATTTTCAGTTCATATCTTGCATTCAGGCAGCCTTCATTAAAAAGTCATTAAAAATAAAACTAGCTCCACAGGCAGTTCATATATTTAGGTTTGAAAGAGAACTTCAAGGTCATGTAGCATAACCCCCTCATTTTACAGATTAGGAAAATGTAAACCCAGAGACTTGTTCAAAGTCTCAAGTGGTAAGCAACAGAACCAGTACTTAAATCCACATCTTCTGAGACCAAATTTGCATTCTTACTCTACACCATGCTATCTTAAATAATAGAAACTCTGAATTAATTTAGAAGATATATCTATAATCAACTAACAAGTCACATTAATAAATAAATGTGCATCTTAGTTTATCAAATAACTTCTTGTGCTACTTATAAAATCATATCTGTAGCAATTCATGAGTCTAGAAAACTATAGGTAAATCTTTAGCATCCCCATAGCTGAGGTCTATGATAATTAGCTAAAGATACCCATTCCATCAGAATAAGATGTGCCGCAACTACCATCTCTCAAGGTCTCTCTCTGAAGCTTGGTTCTATTACATGAGTACTAAGAGAGAGATGAGGCTTCTCTTAAAAAAAAGTGTTATGGAAAATAGCATAGATAATACTATATTAACCCAAACCTCTGCTTTCAGTAGTTTCTCCTTAAAATATCTATTCAATGAAATAATACCATTTATAGATATCATTTTATTATTGCTATTTATTTAGTTATTTAACATATTTATTATAGTAAAATAATTTACAAATGGATCAATTAATAAACATAAGAATGAGATTATTTTTTGTTTGTTTTTACATTGGGTCATGTTTGATACATGAGTGATTTATTATTATTATTATTATTATTATTATTATTATTATACCACATTTACATAGTTCTTTAAGATTTACAAAGTTTCTTATTATTATCCTACTTTATCATAACAATATCTCTTCAAGGATATTTCACCCCCATTTTACCAATAAGGAAACTAAGGCAAATAGATATTAAGTGACATACCCAAAGTCACAAAACTATTTGAGGCCAGATTAAACTCAAGGGTCTCTGAATAGATAAGAGATCCTAATGCATAACTTCCTGACTTCAGGTTCAGTGGTCTAACCACTGCACCATAGCAGTCTATTCAATAACCATTAATGACTGCAAATTCTAGAATCAGGTTCAGGTATTTGATGTTCACAGTGTTTCCTCCCCATCAAGCCCATATCAGATTTTAATGGTCCAGATATACTAATGATAATGGCAATTTTCACATGTGACTGTGACTGTGACTGTGAGGGAAAAAAATGGAATTTTTACTGATACGGACTTAAGAACTTTTCAGTCCTCTAAACGTTTAGAGTCTATTGAGTTTTGCTTTCTTTTCTTGCAGCTTACTATTTCTTGTCTTCCATTCAGAAATTTGTGTATCCACCTTGAAAATCTTTATTGGGTGAATTTTCTATTATATGTCTCTATGTTATTTTATCAACAAGTATTTTTTGAATATACACACATACATACATATGTGTCTGTCGGTATAACATATCTACACATATGCATATGCATATATAGTTGTAATAGTAGATAACATTTACATTGAGTTTAAGGTTTGCAAAGTATTCTTTATATAGTACCCAAGCAGTATAAGATGCATTGGTTTCTTGGATAGAGCTTATAATAACAGATTATAATAATATAATAATTATTATTATAGAGAATATAATATATAATGTATATAATATAACAATATAATAATTAGATTTTGGATTTATGTATTTAATGACAATTATAGCAACACATGTAGCTGATTATAATTACAAAGTGCTTTATGTTTTCTCCATTTATTGTTTCTTCAAAATAGGGAACTAGATGAAGTATCATGCTATTATGCAAATGAAACTAACTTCAGAGAGGTTAAGTGACTTATCCAACATCACAGAGCTGACGTGACAATCAAGAGATGAAACACTATTCTAGTTTTTGTGGTTGTTTTATTGTGTCTTGTTTTTGGTGTTGGAGAGGGATGTATTTAAGAAATTCCTTGTTGACTGACTGGTTTCAAGAACATGGTGCTTTTTCCTCCATATATCACAAGTTTCTGATCATAGAAACAGAGAATATGTTCACAGAGACTGTTGTGGCTTCAGAGGAAAGCAGAGGTTGTAGACAGAAACAGCTTTGAAAGATGTAACCACTCTGAGAATCTAAGTTCATGGATTTCTTTGGTATACATAAAAAAAAAAAGTTAATTGAGGATCACACTCAATATCACAGAATGTCCAAATTGCAGATTTTCAATGTCTGGAAATATATATATTTAGTGAGGGGCAAGATAGGAAGAAGAGAATAAAAAGACCAGGGTATAACTTTAATTCTTCACCATATCTTCAATATATTTTGATAGGCAGATGATCTCAGGTATCTGTGGGTCACCTTGAGTGTGAATGGCATTTTATAAAACTGAACCTTTTTGTCTGGCTTCAGATTAACCTACTTCACTTTTAATATATCATGTGTTTAATATATTATGTGGTTGATACTCCTAGTGTATGTACCAGATTCTCCAGATAAACTTTTAACTTAAAGATCATTAGTTAGATATTTATAACTTTTTAAAGGGACCTTTTCTTTGGTCATATTGATGGAATATTTGGGAAGGATAAAAAAGTTGAATTGTTAATTGAATTTTGTGGAAAAATAAGAGGTTGGGATAAGAAAAAGAAATGAAGAGAAAAGAAAGTTGCTAATTTTTAAAAGGCAATATGTCTAAGGAAATATTCATTTTTGAAGAAGATATGTTCTATGGATTCATTTTGCTTACCTGGGCATTGTTCCTATAAGCCCTCATTTACTTCTCTCTTACATCTCATTTTTGTCTTTTTGTCTTGTCTCTTTGTCTCTGTCTTTCTCTATTCAGTCTCTGTCTCTGTGTTTCTGTTTCTCTCTGTGTTTGTTTCTCTTTTTTTTTCTTTCTCACTCTCTCATTGGGGAATGGGAAAGAATTAGGGAAAGGGAAATTAGAAATAATGACCAAAAAGAAGTCCACTGAAATTTGTCTTATACATACGCAGGAGAAAAAAAAAAAACAAGTTCTGAAGAAAAGACAGTTTTCAAAAGCAATACATAGTATATATTATGTGGTTTTTTTTTAAATAAATTTTATAATATGGAGATTCATGTGTTTCACATACAATCCCTTTCTGCATACTTTTGCATATGAAGATGCTCATGTTTAACATTTAATTCCAAAATAAAAATAGCAATTACAAGCTAATTTTATTTTATAAAATAAAAAGAGTCAGAATTGCATGTTAGAAGGGTAGCCAGGAAAGTTCAGATTTAAATATGTTGCGGTGACAGGCTGATCAAGAGAACCTCACTCAGGGCTCTTAGACAATTTTTTAAGAGTAGATGCTTGTCTCCAAATTATTATTAATCAGAGAAATGCAAATTAAGACAGCTCTGAGATACCACTACACACCTGTTAGATTGGATAGAATGATAGGGAAAGACGATGCGGAATGTTGGAGGGGATGTGGGAAAACAGGGACACTGATACATTGTTGGTAGAATTGTGAACACATCTAGCCATTCTGGAGAGCAATTTGGAACTATGCTCAAAAAGTTATCAAACTGTGCATACCTTTTGATCCAACAGTGTTTCTACTGGGCTTATACCCCAAAGAGATACTAAAGAAGGGAAAGGGACCTGTATGTGCCAAAATATTTGTGGCAGCCCTGTTTGTAGTGGCTAGAAGCTGGAAAATGAAAAGATGCCCATCAGTTGGAGAATGGTTGAGTAAATTGTGGTATATGAATGTTATGGAATATTATTGTTCTGTAAGAAATCCAGCAGGATGAATACAGAGAGGACTGAGGAGACTTACATGAACTGATGCTAAGTGAAATGAGCAGAACCAGAAGATCATTATATACCTCAACAACGATACTGTTTGAGGATGTATTCTGATGGAAGTGGATCTCTTCGATAAAGAGAGCTAATTCAGTTTCAATTGATCAAGGATGGACAGAAGCAGCTATCCTCAAAGAAAGAACACTGGGAAATGAATATAAACTGCTTGCATTTCTGTTTTTCTTCTCGGGTTATTTATACCTTCTGAATCCAGTTCTCTCCTGTGCAACTGTTCGGTTCTGCACACATATATTGTATCTAGGATATTCTGTAACCTATTCAACATATAAAGGATTGCTTGCCATCTGGGGGAGGGGGTAGAGGGAGGAAGGGGAAAAAGCAGAACAGAAGTGAGTGCAAGGGATAATGCTGTAAAAAATTACCCTGGCATGGATTCTGTCAATAAAAAAAATGAAGAATTCAATTTTAAGGAAGTCTTTTAGGAAAAAAAAAAAAAAGAATAGATGCTTGTTTATATTGCTAGAGGAAATATCCATAACATTCCAAATCTGATTTCTCTCATCCTCCCCAAAAATTTAACTTAACACAATGACTATAAAAGTATATCTTTTTATCCAGATATGTAGTCTGCATAGGCAAAAAGGTTACTTAAAATAGACCTCAGGCAAATAATATTGTAGCTTTTAGAGCCTAAAAGGTACCACATAGATCAGGAACCTCCCACTTTTACAGTCAAGATGACTGAAATGCAAAGAGATGAAATTATTTGTTCTTCTACAGGGGAATAGAAGATGCTTGAGCATAAGAGTGAGTGAATGGGTCCATGTCAGCAGAAACTGAGTAAATGTCAAGTTAATGGACTAGATAAAAACATAAATTCACAATTTTTATTGTTTTCAATTAGGGGAAAAAATGTTGCTTAAGACATACTAATGTAACCTCATTTTTATTTTTCTTCTTTCTTTCTTAACTGGAAGCTACCTTGATTCATTTCATTTTATTTTTTATTATTTTATTTTATTTTATATTATTTCATTTTATTAATCGTTGAAAATGAGGAAATGAAGTTGAATAGTCTTTTTAGACCATCAGAATGCTATCTCATTACCTTCTAAGTCGTTATGCTGCTTTGAGCTGGCATTCTAGCAAAGGATCAAAGTTCTCACTGACCTTGAGAACATTGTAGTTCCAATTGAGTGATCTCGTTTAGCAAAAGGAAACCATATGCATACCCATATTAACTGTTCTTAGCCCACATCAGGGGTGATAACTCCTTTGGCATCATTTATCATGTAGCACTGAGGAATTTGGCCAGAACCTTCCTACACTGAGCCAGGATAGATTGACAAGAAGGTGGCAGCATTAGCTTAATCAGTAATTCCATATTTCTGCATTTTTCTAACATATATCCTTGTAAAACTATATCTATTAAAGTTCCAAACAGATATATTCACATAAATTGAATTTACAGATTAAAAGAATGTCAAAGTAAAAATCATCTGAAATAATTCTTGAAGGAATTTTACTTACCAGAATCTAGAAAAGCCAAGACATAGTAGACATTCTATAAAAGCCTATAGAATGCATGGTAAAGTATTAATGAAATGGCAGTGACCTACCATTATGTATTTACATTTCTTTTACCTGCTCCAAATAAAAATTTAAGTGCTCTATCAAAAAGTATTATTAACTTTCATGGCCATGTGGATAAAAATATATAGATATTTTAAAGACTGGTTAGTAAAACATATAATAAAATTTCACAACCTGAAGCCAACCAGAGCCATCTCCATTTATCTTGTTCTGTATCTTACCATTGGTCACAGATGACTTTGGAAAAGAAAGGGAGGCTGGTGACTTTGCACAGCCCTTTCTCACTTAAATCTAATTCATTTGCATGTCCTAGAATCACCTCCCTGATGTCATGGTCCTCTTCAAGAAAGAAGTATAAATAACAATAAATAACAATAACCTAATGGACATACATTTACTAGCATGATGTTCAATATGCAAAAATTTAGCTGAATGAAAGGATTTAGGATGATCAAACATGGGTAAAACATTTTGTTATATTAACTGACGTTCTGTGATTCTTTTTAAAAGTCTTCCTCAGTTCTGTTATCTGTGGCAGGCAATATTATAGGCAACAATGAATGCCTTCTAGCTAGCTTTGTGAATGAGTGAAGTAAAATAACTTCTCTCACTCACTGGTCTTTGGCCAGTATAGGAATGATTCCCTAATAGAGCACCAATTAAAAGGATGACTTCTGTTCAGTGAGAATAGGTAACATTTATGTAGTAAATTAAAGTTTTCAAAGCTCTCTTCAAATATTGTTTCTTTTGATCCTCATGACAACATTGTGAGGTATATAGATAGTTAGGAAATGCAGACCATGAAAGAGCAAATATTTTGTATAAAATCATACAGCTGATAAATGTCCAAATTAAAATCTTAATTTAGTACTTGCTTACTCCAAGCTCGACACTCTATTTACTATCCCACCCAGCTGACTGATTAATGGGTTAAAAGCAGTTAATAACTTCCTCTCTAAAGCTATTTTCCACATACCTTAAATTTCTTATATGTCACTTACTACCCATGTGATCCTATCTGCCTAATTTCCCCATCTGCAAAGTAAGATTAATGATAGCACCTCCCATACAGGGTTCTTGTAAGGATCAAATGAAATAATATTTGTGAAGTGCTTAGTATAATCCCTGGCACATTGTAGGTGCTATTTAATGTTTATTCCCTTCCTTTTCTTTCCTATCCCTTTTTGTGTACTTATTGATATATGTTGCCCCATTCCTATTAGAATGTAACTTCCTTCAGAGTAAGAATACTTTTTTATGGTTATGTTCAGCTATGAGTACAATGTTTAGCACATAGTGAATACTTATGCTTAATGCTTAATGCTAGTGATTGATTAATTAATATAATCTGACCACCCTGATCAAAAATGTAATTACCAGTTAGTCTTGTGGAGTGGACTGAAGAAATGCTTTTCTGTTCATTAATGGAATAATACTCTTTCAGTTCAAAACTGACTTCTTCCTTGGAAAGCATATTTATCACATTCAAATGACTTTAATGTCAGCAAAGAATATAATATGACAATGTAACCCAAACTGACCAATAAATCCCCTCTAGTCAGAGATACACAGTGAGGGCTTTAAAACCCAACCCTTCTTGGTTGGTTTCTCTTTTTCCCCCTCTTGATTTTGTATTTTTTCCCTAAGGTTGAATACAGGGTCAGAACTCTCTCCTGTCCTGTCTCTCTTAAGGAAGGAATAATTGAAAGCAAAATTATTTTTCAAGTCAAACCAAGTCAACAAATATATATATTAAATAGATAAAAATTGCCAAGCACTGTACTAAATTATGAGAATCTAAACATAAGCAGGAAGATCATGCTTGCCTTTAGTGAAGTTACATTCTAATTAAGGAAGCCAATATATTAAAAAAAAATTGATAACTCGGGGGAGGATAGAGGAAAAAGAAAAACAGAGGGAAGGGTACCCATGTGGGAAAAGAAAGCATGGATAATCAGGAGTAAAGTCAGGAATGAATGCAAATATGTTCTGGACATCCTTTTTTAAAATGGAAGTTTGGGGAGTAACTAACTAAACAGAAGAAGAGATGGGAGGGACAAAAATACTTGCAGTTTGAGAAGTCCACAAATAAAAAGTGAATATCCAGATGAAAAGGTTTCTGTGGCATGTGTGACAGAGAAAATCTGGAGAGTTAGGAGAATAGCCTGGAGTAGAGGGAAGAAAAGAACTACTTTATGGGCAGAGACAGTTATAACACTATTATTTTGCCAAGAAGTGGAAGAATATTAATATCCACTGAACCTAATATATTATTCCATTGCTATTATTTTTCTAGGTATAGTGTTTTATGTGACCAGCAGGTATGACTATAGAACATGGTTTGATTAGACATAGTTTTTCATATTTCCCATAATTCATATTTTTTATATTTTCCCCTTCCAACAAGAGGGAGTAAGAACTAATTTTTTTTGTAGACCATATTTCTCCACCCACTGAGTGGCATTGATGTGGGTCTAGTGGTAGAGAATTGATATGAGAATCCCCTCTAGATAGACATGCATAGGTCCAACATGAAAGAATTCATGAACCCAAAAAGTCTGAATGGCAAAAAGGATTTTTATTGTCATTGAGAAGCCAGCTTTGCTAGGAAAACAGACTCCTTAGTAGTAAGTCCTGTTAGGGAAATAAAGGTTATCTCTGAGAAGAGAATGTCTTCACAGAGGGCAAGAGTCTTGGTAGGCAGCTGTGCCAAGAGGAGAAGTCTCTTGGCAAAACATACTTCTACTTCGGACTTCTGCAACAATTTGGAGTTCAGAATTGTCCTTTATAGCAGTGTGAGATTAAGGCTTCCATTGAATGAGATTCCTTCAATATTGTCAATACCCCCCAGGCCTAGATATTTATCTTGGAGTTTCAAGCCATTCAACAGGCCCAGATCAGCAACTGAATAAAATCATTTTGAAAGCTTTTTTCCAAGAGCCTGGGATTTTCTGAAGAGGATCCAGTTACCCCCAAAAGATCAACGAAGGATGATTTTAACCAAGATCTCCAATTGAATGAAGCCACTTAACTTGTCTGGGAAGATATGCTTCCCCGCAACAGTCAAGGGGGACAGTTTCAGGGTTTACCCCTGTCAACTCTATGATATGCCTTTCCCTGGTCTATACCACATTTTATTCTCCCACCTCCTACTCAATGGTAAGAAATTTGCAATGAATAGCTATGGCTATGTAGTTCTGGTTATTCTCTCTCTCTCTCTCTCTCTCTCTCTCTCTCTCTCTCTCTCTCTTTCTCTGTGTGTGTGTGTGTGTGTGTGTCTTCATCTCTTTCTCTCTTGTCTCTCCTATTACAAAATCTTTTCAAAATTATTAATAAAATTATAACCATAAGATCATCTCACACAATTTGTAGAGTTTTCACCTGGAATAACTCTAAAATATTTTGGATTCAGATGAAAATCTTTGCCTTGTTTGAATTTTTGTTGTTTTGAGCTAGTTTTCCCCCAGCAAATACTCAGTATACAAATATGCACATATCATAGATTGTTCATCGCAGAGCAATTAAATCTATCACAGATTTAATACCAAGGAAAAATAATTTTTAAGGCACTCAGTTAAATAAAAAGTTACAGAGAGAATTAAAAAACTGAGAAAGTTGGGAGAAAATGTTTGACTATTGTAAGTGGATATTGAAGGAGAGGGAAGGGGTTAGCTGAAATGCTACAATAGTTCCTTCACTCAATGTAAGAAAAGCAATTCAGTTACTTCTCCAGGGATTTATCTAGATGGAGGCACTTTGACTAGGTCTGTGCAACCACTTCAATCCCACATTCTTTAATAGCCTTCAAAAAGTTAAGTTGCTTTTTGGCCATCAAAATTCTCCTATTTAGGCTTCTCAACTCCAAAAGCAAAAGTCATGAGCACATTATTCACACTGTTGGCACTTTGTTGTCCTTCTCACCAAAGCTCTAGTGTTTATTATGAGGATTGCAATCTAAAAACAAAATCATTCTTTTCTTAAAACAGGGATAAGGAAACTTTTCTTTTTCTGCCAAGGGCTATTAGGATGTTTTTAACATCATTCATGAGCCATACATAATTATCAGCTTATAGAACTCAAGAAGTGGGAAATTGTTGTACCTAGCTTTCAACTCACCAGTACTGTGCAGTTTCCTTAGCAAATGATTTCTTGGACCTTAAATGGTCCACACATCTGACATTCACCACTGCTTCAATTGAACATCATTTCGTATCATTCATTTCTCCGTGTAATAGAGGCACTCAGGTTATTATGTATATTTTTGGATTGTTGTTAAGAATGTTATGTGCATTACAAAGGAACCAATTTAGTGGAATTATATGTTTTAGTGAGCTAGGGATCTGAATTTCTTTGGTAGTTCAAATGGTTAATATGTCTCATTTTATATTGTATATGTGTGTTTATTATTAGTATAACTTCATTAATTGTTCGTGTCTGATAATTTCTGATAGAAGTCTCTTTTCCTGAGAAAAAATTACACCCCAGATCTATTGGAGCTCCTATTCTCTGCATCTTCAAGGACATTGGTAATTAAAATATCTGGAAACTGAACCCCATACAATATAAACATAATTTGTTCTCAGGAAAAGAGACTTCTATCAGAAATTATCAGACACGAACAATTAATGAAGTCAGGCAATCTCAGGATGATAAGAACTCTCCCTAAAAATATAGAGAGTAGCGAAGGAACTTCTGAGGCATCAGCTTATATGTCTATAAGATCCAATAATTAATGAACCAGAGCTTAGCAATTCATAGGATAAGCAAATGAAGTGTACACAATTATCTTTGCTATGGAAAGCTGAGAGGCGTTTTCTCAACAATTGTTTCCACAAATGTGTACAATGTATTTTTCTCAGTCTATAACACCACTATTAGAATGCCTGATGATTGAGATGATTTGATAGCAAAGGACTACAAAGCAGGTAGTGCAAGATGGAGAATGAGATAGAAAAGTGAAAGGATTATGATGCTTCTGATACTTGGGATTAGATGAGTCACTAAAGTGTAAAGCTGAGGGAGAAAGATGATTATCAACTTGCCTCATGGGAAAAGATCATGATGTATTAGATTGAAAAGAGAGATCATAATATCCCTGCCCTGTGAGAACTACAGTAAGCTTCACCCTGGGTGATAAGATTTGTTAGAAAATAATCATTTTATCTGGGAAAAGAAATAATTGTTTTATATGTAATAAAAAAAGCCCCCGATGCCTAGCCAAATAGTATAACCACTAGCATTCAGTGGATTTGAGAAGATAAGTTGCAAAGGTTTTGAGTAGAGAACTGATCCTCTCTCTTGAGGATCTGCTGCATCTCGCTCTTCCCCACTCCCACTTTCAGTACTCTCCAGGGAAGCTGGACCCAGAGAATTGCTAGGTTGCTATCGCAGCAGCAATCCCTGATGCAAAGGGTTGATTTTCTACATGTATAAATGTGGGCTCTTGAGAGACATGCTTCGGAGTCTTATCTCCCACCTACAGAGAGAAGAATTGGGTTTAGAATGTTTTAAGAAAAACAAATCAGGAATAGGATTTCCTTCTTTAGTAACAGGATTTAATTCCTTAAGTTCTGGATTGGTTTGCTTGGTTGTTTTTACTAAATGAATAATGTGTGTAGGTTTACTAATGGGTATATGGTTAAGTAATTTAAGGAAACTTGTTCCTTGGTCATGAATGACTTTTCATGACCTCGCTTGGTTTTTTTTTGGCAAACATTCTGAAATGGTTTGCTATTTTCTTTTCTCCATCTTTATAGATGAGGAAACTAAGACAAACAGGGTTAAGCGACTTGACTGGTGTCACATAGGAATGTGAAGCCAGATTTGAACTCAGGAAGATGAGTCTTCCTGAATTCTGGCCCAGACTCTAACCACTGGACAACCTAGCTGTCCCTTTATAGAAACTTCCAACAGATAGAACCCTAATTCCTTATATATCCATGTAAACAAGAGAATATTACAGAATTCAGACATATTTTGAAATTAGGTGACAGTTCTAGACCAAGTCAAAGGATCTGAATTCAAATTATAGCCCAATGATACTATGTACTCCTTCAAGTAAATTTCTTTACTTCTTACCTCACCTCAGTTTCCTCCTTTGTAAAATGAAAGAAAGGGACCAAATGCTCTCTAAAATCCTTTCCAGCTCTAGTTTTGTAATGCTGTATGATGCCATGAAATTTTACCTTTAATGCTTATTAGATGTGTGACCTCACATGAATCACAATTTCTTGTACTTCAGTTTTATAATTTAAAAAGTGGGATTAATAATTCCTGTAAAAACAATATCAGTAAAGTGCTTGCAAACTCTAAAGTGCTATATAAATAACAGTGTTATGATAGTTGTTTCCATATGTTAAAGATGTAATGGCAAACTAGGAAATCATATAACTGCCATCATCATCATCATCATCATTATCATTGCTAATATTTATATGGAGTACTTATTATTTGTCAGGCAATATGCCAAGTATATTATGATTATTATCTCATTTGATCCTCATAAAAATCCTGCAGGTAGATACTATTATTATCTCCCTTTTACAGATGAGAAAACTGAGACAAACAGAAATTAAATCATTTGCCAAAGGTCACTAGCCAGAAAGTGTGGGAGGTCACATTTAAAATTAGGACTTCCTGAGTTTAAACCCAAGATTCTATCCACTGTATCACCCAGCTGCCCCAAACAATAAAGCTTATGATTCCTTACTTTCAAAGGATTTTGTGGCTTTTTTATCCGTGTTACCTAATTCAAATTAAGAACAATTTCTAATCACAGATGATACCTTCTCATCACACTACAAAAAATAAACAAATAAATAAAAGCTTCCATGCTGCTAAAAAGCCTTCATAAAGAATGAAAGATGGGATTGTATTATGCCATATTTTTGCATCCAAAACTGGATGTTACAGGCTAGACTCTTTTCTGTTGAAATAAAAATACTGTAACTTAGGTGGCATGCCACTGGTGAAAACAGCTCACCATATGCCTTTGATTTCATTGAGAGACATACCATCTGCTGCCATGCTCAGCAATACTTTCTTTCAAAAATAAGGGGAAAAAGAATGGCAAAAGATAAAGATAAGACCTAAGGAAATGTTCCAGTCATGTGTGGGCTCAGAAGTGATCCATGCTCCTAAACAAACTGCCTGAAGGCAGGTTGTCAGTGCTTGGAAGGATCAGCAAAATTCTCCCTTCCTCCAAGATAGATATCTTCCAACTAAGATAGGTGCACTGAGGAGAGTGTGACTTATGCATTTTGATTATTTAGAAAGATTTGGAGAGAATTCTTTGATAAGGAAAGAAAAGCTTAAAGTCCTGAAACAATTTATATTTTTAAATAGGGTTTAGTAAAAGTAAACTCCTCTGCTAAAAACTAGTAAAACTGCATGCCAAATTCATTCCCTTGTATAAAGAGTTAACCTTGTGAAAATTCCACTGGAAATGGGTGTGAGGAGAGATAAGGAAAGAGTAAAAGACAGGAAGAAAAGGAAAACAGGACAAGGATTTTGTGATGGAGGATATGTTACCTTAGGGAGAAATTTCTAAAATGACTCTTGGGGATTGTATAGCTAAGCAGGTGGTAGAAAGTACCCTCTGTGTATTAGCTACTCATAATGAAAAATATTGTGATAAATCTAATCTGATGAATCCAAAGAATGAAGGTAACTTTTATAGTAATTTGAAAATGGAAATCTTAGCTAAACACATGAACCCAAGCTCCCAGTCATTCTTTGAAGAAACTGGAAAATGAAGCATTCTAAAGTGTTAATTTTAATAGCAGCAATTTTACAAGTGATTGTGGTTTGTTTAAGAGACAGGAAGAATTGATTCCTATGGGCTAATTTTTGGCTCAGACAATACCATATGATCAAGGCAACTGGATATTTACCAAACTCCCACTGGGACAAAATGTATGTTTCTAACCAGAAAACTTGGCTGGAGGAAAGAAATGCAAACCAGCATCTTAGAGCCCTATAGTCAAGGTTGACAAAGAGTTCTCTATCTAGATTCTTTATTTAAATAATGTTATTGCTTATAATTATGATTCTGTTCCTTAAAACGGTTTTGATGATGATGAATTTGGAAACTCAGGAGTTTGATTCAAATCCCAGTTATGCCACCAACTATCTGCACGACGTTAAACAAGTCACTTAATGTTCCTGTACCTCATTTTCCTCAATCATAAAATAAAAGAATTGGAATATGTGATTTTTGAGGTCCTATTTAGAGCTCCCAAAAATGTATTGTTAAGGGCAAAAAATTTATTTGAAAACTCTGTTCCTAATTATCTAGTTAATAGAGACAAAAAGAGAGACTTTTTAAAATTTCAAAATAATTCAATATAAATTACCATATCAGGCAAGGAAAAATATGCTCCCATACATTTTTTATGATTCATAATGATTAATTAAATGAGGGAGTATAGAAGAACATAAGAAGGTGATGCAAAAACTTTCTTCTGCAGATAAAAATGAAGGAATAATTGGGTTCGAGTATTACCCGTAAGACTAGAAGGATAGACACACAAATAGATAGACAGATTGATGTGTATGTGTATGTGTGTATATTAGCCTATGTCTGAGACTACATTTTCAAGAATTACAAATTTTAGATGTCATTAATTTATTTTTTTCTATATCAGAAACACCCCAATTCAATAGAATTCTGGATCTTGCCCAAAAAATGAGAGGGAGAAGTTAACCATATACTAAGTGAAATGCAATGGTAAATTAAAGTTCAAATACATAGCAAACAGTGACATTGGCTATGAGTCAGTGATTTGTTTCTCCTTGCTTCTGAAAGCAATTGTTGATGGAAAGGCATATTAAATAAGAGAGGAAATGATAGTAAACTTGGGAAGATAATAGCACAAGTGAGGAAAGAAATTCAAATGAATCAAAAAAGTAGAATTGGAGTAGAATTGCAATAGAAGAGTGGGTCAGCATTTCCACCTATGGCAAGAGTAAACTTTAATGAGTAATACACAAGCAATGGAATCACAGGATCAGTTTCTCTCCCAAATGAAAAGAAATGTACCAGAAAAGAGAAACAATAAACATGATAATCTAGAGGTTAGTGAAGTCCAGTCTGCTGCCTGTTTTTTTTTTTTATTCTGCTAATGACTTAGCTATAAAGGGATTATTAAAAACCCTTCTTAGTTTGTGGGTTCTATAAATACAGACAATGTGCTAGATTTGACCCATTGGTCATAGTTTTCTCACCCTGCAATAAGCCACTGTTGATCTTAGACTGGACTTTATAATATAGCTTATGTAGACTAACCAAAAGCAAGAGCATTAAAAAAGAACCAGCAGGTAGGATCTTTTTGTTGGTTAAGAATTATAAGTGTAACTGGCGTGTTTGGGAATATTTTATAACTTTAAGATTGAAGGTGATTAGGAACATTAAAGATTATTTAACTCAGGTCCAGTCAGGAGTGACACACAATATATGATACATATTGTAAAAATAAGTATATTTTCTGATGACCAGGTATGGTGATGTTGAGCAAGATCCATGGGAGATATTCACTCAGAGCTGTTCATGCAGATACATGTTTTATGCAGATTCTAGTTTCCCTTGGATAGAGTCAGGTGTGTTCCCCCATCCCGCTAATGAGTCATCTTCAGTGGCTAAGCTGACTAATCTTCTCTAGCTAAAGTTGGCTAACTAGTGGACAACATTATGGTGTTTTTAATACAGTTTTTAGAAGGTGTAGCTATGTGGGAGGAAAGGGGTTGATGTTTATTTGGGATGAATTTGAGGGTAAATTTACATAGTATCTTGCAGCCACCTAAGCTTATCTATGTAAAACTAATGCCTCAAAAATGTAACCAGTAAATATGACTTATATGTTTTCTTACATTAAGAAAGAAGTTGTTTTAATAAGAGGGAGAGTATGTACTATATTCAACTATATTCACATGTAATATGAGGGTAGAGATTAGGAATTCATTTAAATTTTGGAAATAGCTGATAAGGCAACATCCTATGCTATCCTATCCTATGATATCCTATGATATCTTCTCTGTTTCCAAAGTCCAGGATTTATAGATGTTTTCTTCCTCACACCTAATTGTCAACTTTTTGTGAGAGGGACTCATAGCTTTCACAAAACAATTCTTACCTTCAAGGAGGTTACAGTCTAACAAAGAAGACAAATTATATCTTTCTATCAACAATTTTTTTTTACTAAGTATCTACTATGGGCCAGATGTGTAATTGTGTAATGGGTGCTGGAGATGCAGCAAAAAAAGAAAAAAAGAAAAAAAAGAAAAAGAAAAAGAAAAAAGATCAAATAAGAAAATTCTGCTCTTAAGGTGTTTACATTCTCAGATGAGATGCAAGTATGTATATATATGTACATACACACATATGTTATATATAATGTATACATGTATGTTATATATATAAATATCTATACACATATACATATATGCATAATAAATACAACATAAATATAAAAGTGTTAAATATAGAGAAAGAAGAGAAGGTACTAATACCCTAGAATATATCAAAAAGGCTTCTAGTAGAAGGTGGAACTGTAGCTCTGAAAAGAATTGTGGGATGCTATAAAATAGAGAAGAGTAGATGGGGGCAGTATTCCAGGAAAAGGGATAACCAATACAAGTAAGACTTGGAATACCATGAGAGAGAATAAAAAAGAAAACTAGTTTGGATGGACCATAGAATGTTAGAAAAGTAGTATTGTATAATTACTCTGGTGATAGGTAGGCATCAGGCTGGGAAGGACTTTACAAACAAAAGAGAATAGATGGCATAGGTTCTAGTGGCAAAGCAGGTATGAAGGATGGAGTGAGGAGAAACTTGAAGTGGAGAGATTTTTTAGAAGACCAGGCAAAAAGGCAAGGGATTGAATTAAGGCGCTCCTATGTGAAAAGAGAGTAAGGTTCAGATACAAGGAATTTGATGGAATTCCTTCTAATTCTCTCTAATCGCAAGAGATTAGAGAGAAAAAAGATAGAAAAATCTCACTTCAGACTAGAAGCATATGGAGAGATCATGAAAAGGATGTCATTTCAAGTAGGCCTTCCAAGAAATTTCAACTAATGAAGATGTAATGTAGAAAGAGAGAAATTCTAACATAGGAAGTTATGTAGGCCAAGACATGGAACCATTTGTGGAACATTGATAGGGTAGGAAGAGTAGAAGAGAATTGTTCAATTTGTCTGAAGCATGTGTTATTAGTACACAAAAGTAAATAAGTAAAACTCAAAACAGAAAGATGCTGTCATATTGTGGGAGCCTTGATTACCAAGCTAAGTCACGTGGACTTTATCCTATAGATATTGTTGAGTCATTTAATTATTTTGAAAAGGAAAACTATAGAATCAAGCCTGGGCTTACATAATTGGGTTTTTAACTGCCATTTATATCCTAATGTTAGGAATGTGAAAGAATAAGTTTTTGCTATGGAGGTGAAGCATTGGAGAGCATGTTGGGAACCTAAGGAAATTGCTGTCATCACTTGAAATAGTTTACCTAAGGCAGGCTTGGATAATAAATTCACAATTCATTTTAAGAAAAAGAACGTGTGTGTGTGTGTTGTGTGTGTGTGTGTGTGTGTGTGTGTAGACAAAACAATGAGAATAATTAATAAAATTATATTGAATGAGAAAAGGCCAGTGATTAAAAAGCACAGATTTAGGATCAAGAAACTTAAATTTTACATGACACATGTACCAGATGGGAAATTATGGTTTCATATTTGTATCCTCAGCACCTATCATAATACCATGCACATAGAATGTACTTAATTTAAAAAATTGATTGATCTATATCAGTTTAGATAATTACCTAATTACCATGACAAAATGGTTCATGCTTGCTCGCTCGCTCTCTCTCTCTCTCTCTCTCCTCTCTCTCTCTCTCTCTCTCTGTGTGTGTGTGTGTGTCTTGCTCTCACTCTCTGTCTTTCACACACATACACATATACATACTGTGTCATGGTGATCCCACTGAAGTAGGTTTGCCATTGCCTTCTCTAATTCATTTTATAAATGAATAATAGAGGCAAATAGGTTTAAGTGACTTGTGTGGGTGGAACAGCTTGTGAGTGTCTGAGGTCAGATTTCAATTCACAAAGGTAAGTCTTCTATCTTCTTGAGGTGGAGCCAAGATGGCAGAGTAAAGTCAGCAAACTGCTCTACCTCTTCCAGTTTCCCTTCAAAAACCACATGAAACCATGCTTCTGAAGAGTCTGACAGAATGAAACTACTCTCTAGCTCAAGATAGATTGGAAAAACTTCAAAAAAGGTCAATCACTGGGGTGAAAACAGTGTTCACCCCAGGTGAGATAAAATTTGGGAAAGCCAGTGAGAGGGTCTTAATCACAAAAATCAGCAACTAAGCCCTTCAGTCTTGGCTCAATAGAGGAGCAAACCAGTGGGGCAGCTTCTAGTCCCAACTCAGAAGGCAAACTCTGGAAACTAGTCTGTTTCTTGAAAAGAGCAGGCAAAACTACCCCCCTGCAAACACAAGGGGCCTCTGTGCTCAAAACCAAGGCTCAGAGCAATGCAGGAAGCTTAGGACAGCTCCCCCTTTACTCCAGTAGCAGAGCTCAACCATAAAAGTTAAAAAGGAGGAAATACCAAAAGAAAAGGAAAGAAAATGGGGAAGAAACAGAAAAAATCTTGACCATAGAAAGGTGCTATAGGTAACAGAGCAGACCAAAACACAAACTAAGATGAGGACAAATTGTTCACAGAAGAAATCTCAAAGAGCAATACAAGCCCAAAGAGGATCCTTAGAAGTGTTCAAAAAAGAATTTAAAAGGAAAATCAGAGAGGTAGAAGCAAAAATGAGAAAGTAAATGAGAGGTATGTATGAGAGAGTCAACAGCTTGGAAAAGAAAGGAAAAAAAAGTCTGAAGAAAGCAACTCCTTAAAAAATAGAATTAACCAAATGAAAAAGTAGGTGCAAAAGGTAACTGAAGAAAATTACACATTGAAAAACCAGAACAGAGCAAGTGGAAACTAATGATTCTATGAGACAGCACGAATCAGTCAAACAAATTAAAAAGAATGAAAAAATGAAAGAAAATATGAAATACCTCCTTGGCAACACAGCCACCCTGGAAATTTGATCCAGAAGAGACAATTTAAAAATTATTGACCTACCTGAAGGTCATAATTAAAAAAAGAGCCTGGATAGCATTCTTCAAGAGATCATTAAAGAAAGCTGTTGCAATATGCTAGAAAAAAAAAGAGAGAAATACTCATTGAAGGAATTTATTGATGACTTTCAGAATGCAATCGCACAAGGAAAACTCCAAGAAATATTGTTGTGAAATTCAAGAACTACGATATCAAGGAACAAAAATACTTCAAGTTGCCAGATAAAAACAATTCAAATATTAAGGAGCAACAGTCAGGATTACCCACTGTCTGGCAGCTTCTACATTAAAGGATCAGAGGGCCTAGAATATTATATTCTGGAAACAAAGGACCTAAGGTTACAACCAAGGATTACCTACCCAGAGAGACTCAGTATCATCTTTCAGGGGAAGTAATGGAGCTCCAATGAAGTAAGAGAGTTTCAATCATTTCTATTGAAAAAAATCAGAACTAAATAAAAAATTTAATCTACACACACAGGATTTAAGAGCATCATAAAATGATAAACAGGGAGAAAATATATGTTTTAAGGTTAAACTGTTGATTTCCCTAGATAGGAAAACAATATATGTAACTCTTGAGAACTATATCTGTCACTAGGGAAAAGAGAGGGGGGCATCACATAGAATAAGAGTATGGTTTTGAATGGACTCTGATGTGATGATATCAAAGAGAAAGACATTAAGGGGTAGGGGAAAATCTGTAATGGAAAAAGAGGAGAGGTCTAATGGCACAATTAGTTCATGTGAAGAGGTACAAAATACCTATTATAACTGAGAAAAAGAAGGGAGGAGGATGAGTATTGTCCTCCCTTGATCTCATTGGTTTTATTTCTGAGGGAATAACTTAATCAGTCAGTTGGGTTTAGAAACTTATCTTGCCCTATAAAGAAGTAGAAAGAGAAAAAGGAAAAGAAAGGGGAAAGGCAGGATAGAAGGGAAGTCAGAAACACTAGGGAAAGGGTAAGAGAAAGGGGGAAGGATTGATAGAAGATAATAGGTGAAGTGGATTTAAAAAAAAAAACACTACTAAAGGAATGGGGGAAGGATGGTAGGAAATGAAGTACTGGATGAGGTGAATTAAAAAAAAAAACACTAGTAAGAGAAGGGGGAGAGTTGATAGGAGATAATATAGTGGTGCAGGAATTAAAAAAAAAAAACAGAATCCTACAATATGATTTTTACACTTTTGACACAGATACATACAGAATAAAGGAAAGGCTGGAACAGAATTGATTATGCTTCAGCTGAAGTTTAAAAAAAATAGCAAGGGTAGCAATTCTGATCTCAGATAAATCAAAAGTAAAAATAGATTTTATTAAAAGAGATAAAGAAGGAAAGTATATCTTTTTAAAGATTACCTTAAATAATGAAGTAGTAAAAATATTAAATGTATATGCACCAAGTGGTAGAGCAACCAAATTTCTAGAGAAGATTTTAAGTCAGTTAACAGGAAGAAATAGACAGCAAAACTATACTAGTGAGGGAGCTCAACCTTCTCTCTCCTCTCAGAATCAGACAAATCTAACCACACACACACACACACACACACACACAGAGAGAGAGAGAGAGAGAGAGAGAGAGAGAGAGAGAGAGAGAGAGAGGGTTAGGAACTAACTAGAAACTAGGAAGGTTAATAGAAACTTAGAAAACTTAAATATGATAAACTTCTCAAGACAATTGAATAGGGACAGAAAGTTTTTCTCAACAATAGATGGCATCTACACAAAAATTAACAATGTATTACACTGTATTAGGGCAGAATAAGGCAGAAAAACCTCACAATCAAATGCAGAAAGGCAGAAATCTTTACTAGGTTTACTAGGTTTACTTTTCAGACCACAATGCAATAAAAATGATCTTCAATAAAGAGACAGGGAAAGACAGCCTAAAAAGCAATCGAAAATTAAATAATCTAATTGTAATAAATAGGTGGCTCAAACAACAAATCACAGAAATAATCCTTAATTTCATCCAATAGAATAATAATAATGAGACAACATACCAAAACCTATGGGATGCAGCCAAAGCAGTTCTTATGAGAAATTTTAGTATCTAAATAGTTACATGAATAAACTAGGGTAAGAGGAGATCAACAAATGGGGCATACAACTAAAAAAAGCTAGAAAAAAAAAACAATTTTTAAAAATCCAATTAAATACCATATTAGAAATTCTGAAACTCAAAAGAGATTAATAAAATACAAACTAAGAGAACTATTGAACTAAAAAATGAAACTGAGTTGGTTTAATATATATATATACCTTTGGTGTGATGAGAAAAAGGAAAGAAAAAAAATCACCAGTATCAAAAATGAAAAGGGTGAATTTACCACTAATGGCATTTCTAGGTGGGATTGGATTTCTTTTTTTTTGTTTTAGCTCCACTAATAGTATTCCATCCATTGTACTCCAGATTATATCAGTGATTTACAAGAAATGTTTAAAAAGGAGATAGGAAAAAAAACTGAGAGGGACTGACATCAATCATGTAGCTTCTGTACATTCATGACTTTATCTCCTCCAATGTAACTGCTAATCTAGTTCAAGTCTTGCCTAGATTATTGCTGGAGTCTCCTAATTGTTTTTCCTTCCACTAGTCTCTTCCTTCTCCAATGTACCTCACAAAGCTGTCTGGTTGACAAAACACAGAATTAACAGACTCTCAATTCAAAAATCTTTAGTGGTTCCTTACTATAGAGAAGAATAACCCAAACCATATCTTCCCATCTATTCTGTTTAAACATCTAGGCTGTTTAAACTATTACTGAGGCTTGGATGGGATGGGAGTCAATCAATTCCTCTGATGAGGTGGAGAGCTTACAGGTTTTACTATGTTCTCTGCCACTATTCCCTAAGGTCTTCTAGTATTTACGATCTACCTCTTGTTCCATGTCCTGCAGATTCAAACACCATCAACTGTACTATTTATATAACTTAAAGTTGCCTGGCCCTTGCTTTCAGTCCTACCACAAAATCCTTAAGATCTCATGTCTTTTTTTCTTCCTTCATAGCTTGAAGAGACTTTATTTTATTTTATTTTATTTTATTTTTGATATGTATTGTTTTATGAATTAATTGGGAGAGAAAAATCAGAACAAATGGGAAAAACCACAGGGGAGATTAAAAAAAAAAAACAGAAAAAAAGAAGTGAACATAGTGTGTGTTGATTTACATTCAGTCTCCTTAATTCTTTCTATGGCTGCAGGTGGCATTTTCTGCCCAGTCTCTTGAGATTCCTTTCCTTTGCATCACTAAACTACTGAGAAGAATCAAGCCTTTTATACTTGATTGTTGCATATTCTTGCTATTATTGTGTACAATGTATTCATGGTTCTGCTTGTTTTGCTCAGCATCATTTCATGTAAATCTTTCCAGGTCAGCTGATTCATCATTTTTTATAGAACAATAATATTCCATTACCTTCATGTACCACAACTTGATCAGCCATTCCTCAATTGATGGACATCCACTCCTTTTCCAATTATTTGTTACCACAAAAAGAGCTGCTACAAACATTTTTGTACATGTGGGTTCGTTTTCCTTCTTTATGATTTCCTTGGGATACAGATCTAGTAATGGCACTGCTGGCTCAAAATACACAGTTTTATAGCCCTTTGGGCATAGTTCCAAATTGCTCTCCAGAATGGTTGGATTCTTTCATAAATCCACTAACAATGCATTAGTGTTTCAGTTTTCCCATATCCCCTCCAACATTCATCATTATCCTTTTCTGTCATCTAAACCAATCTGAGAGGACTGGTTTCTAAGAGTTGTTTTAATTTGCATTTCTCTAATGAATAGTGATTTAGAGTATTTTTTTCACATAACTATAAATGGTTTTATTTCATTATCCAAAAATCATCTGTTCATTTTCTTTGACCATTTGTTAGTTGGGGAATAATGTGTATTCTTATAAATTTGACACAGTTTTTTTTTATATATTTTAGAAATGAGACAATGGCTGTAAAGATTTTTTTCTCCATCTTTGTACTTCCCATTTAATCTAACTTCTGTTGGTTTTGTTTGTGTGAAACATTTTGATTTAATGTAATCAAAGTTGTCCATTTTGCATTTCATAATGTTCTCTCTTTGTTCTTTGGTTATAAATTCCTCCCTTGGAATTTATGACCAAAGAAGAACTAGAGATCACTATTGACTACAAAATAGAAAATTTTGATTATATCAAATTGAGAGTCAAAGGTTATAATAAAGGCCTCATTTCCAAAATATATAGAAAAATGACTCTAATTTATAAGAAATCAAGCCATTCTCCAAATTATCAATTGATAAATGGTCAAAGGATATGAACAGACAATTCTCAGATGAAAAAATTGAAACTATTTCTAACTATATGAAAATATGCTCCAAATCATTATTAATCAGAGAAATGCAAATTAAGACAACTCTGAGGTACCACTACACACCTATCAGATTGGCTACAATGACAGGGAAAGATAATGTGGAATATTGGAGGGGATGTGGGAAAACAGGGACACTGATACATTGTTGGTAGAATTGTGAACACATTTAGCCATTCTGGAGAGCAATTTGGAACTATGCTCAAAAAGTTATCAAACTGTGCATACCTTTTGATCCAACAGTGTTTCTACTGGGCGTATACCCCAAAGAGATACTAAAGAAGGGAAAGGAACCTGTATGTGCCAAAATATTTGTGGCAGCCCTGTTTGTAGTGGCTAGAAGCTGGAAAATGAATGGATGCCCATCAATTGGAGAATAGTTAAGTAAATTATGATATATGAATGTTATGGAATATTATTGTTCTGTAAGAAATGACCAGTAGGATGAAGACAGAGAGGATTGGCGAGACTTCCATGAACTGATGCTAAGTGAAATGAGCAGAACCAGGAGATCATTATATACCTCAACAACAATACTGTATGAGGATGTATTCTGAAGGAAGTAGATTTCTTTGACAAAAAGATCTAACTCAGTTTCAATTTATCAGGGATGGACAGAAGCAGCTACACCCAAAGAAAGAACACTGGGAAATGAATGTAAACTGTTTGCATTTTTGTTTTTCTTCCCAGGTTATTTATACCTTTGGAATCCAATTCTCCCTGTGCAACAAGAGAACTGTTCAGTTCTGCACACATATATTGTATCTAGGATATACTGTAACCTGTTTAACATGTATAAGACTGCCTATCATCTGGGGGAGGGGATGGAGGGAGGGAGGGGAAAAATTGGAACAGAAGTGAGTGCAAAGGATAATGTTGTAAAAAATTACCCTGGCATGTGTTCTGTCAATAAAAAGTTATTTAAAAAAAATAAAAATAAAATAAATTCCTCCTTGTCCAAAGATCTGGTAGGTAAATTATCCTTTCTTCTCTTAATTTGTTTATGCTATCATCCTTTATGCTCAAATCATGTGCCCATTTTGATTTTATTTTGGCATGGGGTATGAGATGTAGTTTGTATCGAGTTTCTGACATATTTTCCAGTTTTTTTTCAGCAATTTTTATCAAATAGTGAGTTCTTATTCCAGAAACTAGTTTGGGGATTTATCAAATACTAGATTGTTACAGGCCTTGCTTATTGCATTATGTATATCTCATCTATTCCACTAATCTATCGTTCTATTTCTTAGCTAGTACTAAATGGCTTTGATGACTGCTGCTTTATAATATAGTTTTAGGTTTGATACTTCTAAGCCACCATCCTTTGTATTTTTTTTCCATTAAACTCCTTGATATTCTTGACCTTTTCTTCTTCCAGATGGATTTTGTTATTATTATTTCTAGTTCTATAAAACAATTTTTTGGCAGTTTGATTGGTATGGCACTGAACAACTAGACCAATTAAGGCAGAATTTTCATTTTTATTATATTAGCTCAGCCTACATGAACAACTGATATTTTCCCAATTGTATAAGTCTGATTTTATTTGTATGAGAAATGTTTTAGAATTATGTTCATATTATAGTTCTTGGAGGGGAGACCCCCAAGTATTTAATTTTATTTATAGTAATTTTAAATGGAATTTTTCTTTCTATTTCTTACTGATGGGTTTTGTCAGTAATATATAGAAATGCTGATGATTTGTGTAGATTTATTTTATATTCTGAAACTTTGCTAAAGCTGTGAATTGTTTCCAGTAAGTTTTTGGATGATTTTCTAGGATTCTCTATAAGCATATGATCATATCATCTGTAAAGATTGATAGTTTTATTTCCTCATTGCCTATTCTAATTCCTTTAATTTTTTTTTCTTTTCTTATTGCTAAAGGCAACATTTCTAGTACAGAGTTGAATAATTGTGGTGATAATGGGCATCCATTATCTGTTCCACCCTTGATCCTATTGGCATTGTGTCCAGCTCCTCTCCATTATAAATAATGCTTGCTCTTGTTTTCAGATAGATCCTGCTTTTCATTTTAAGGAAAACTCACTCTACTCCTATCTTGTCTACTGTCTTTAATAGGAATGTGTGCTTTGTCTTGTCAAAAACTTTTTCTGCATCTGCTGAAATTATCATATGATTTCTGTTGGTTTCGTTATTGATATGGTCAATTGTGGTAATAAAATTCCCGATATTTTAACCATGTTTGCATTCCAGTATAAATTCTATTTGGTCACAGTGGATTATACTGCTGATAAATTGTGTAATTTCTTTGCTAATATTTTATTTAAATTTTTTTCACCGATGTTCATTGAGGAGATAAGTCTGTAATTTTCTTTCTCTGTTTTGTCCCTTCCTGGCTTAGGTATCAGTAACATAATTGTGTCATAAAAGGAATTTTTCAGTACTCCTTCTTTACTTATTTTCCCAAATAATTTACATGGTATTGGAATTAATTATTGTTTAAATGTTTGGTATAATTTACTGGGGAATCCATCTGGCCCTGGATATTTTTTCTTAGGGAGTTCATTGATGACTTGTTCAATTTATTTTTCTAAAAAGGGACTATTTAAGTATTTAATCTCCTCTTCTGTTAACCTGAGCAGTTTATATATTTGTAAATATTCATCCATTTTGGGCAGATTGTCAGATTTGCTACCATAGAATTGGGCAAAATGTTTCCTAATTATAACTTTAATTTCTTTTTCATTGGTGGTAAGTTCCCCCCCCCCTTATTTTTGATGCTGATGATTTGAGTTTTTTATTTCCTTTTTATGATCAAATTAACCAAAGGTTTATCTAATTTTGTTAGTTTTTTTCATAAAACCAATTCTTAGTATTGTTTATTTATTCAATAGTTTTCTTAGTTTCTATTTTATTAATCTCTCCTTTGGGTTTCAAAATTTCTATTTTGGTATTTAATTGGGGGTTTTTAATTTGTTCTTTTACTAACTTTTTTAGTTGCACATCTAATTCATTGATCTCTTCTTTCTCTATTTTATTTAGGTAACTATTTAAAGATATAAAATTTTCTCTAAGAACTGCTTTGGCTGGATCCCATAGGTTTTGGTATGTTATCTCATTATTGTTATTTTCTTGGCTGAAATTAAGGATTGTTATTGTGATTTGTTGTTGGACTCACTTGTTTTCTAGAATTAGATTATGTAATTTCAATCATTTTTAGTCTATCTTTCTCTGGCCCTTTATTCAATACTATTTTATTGCATTGTGGTCTAAAAAGGAAGCATTACTATTATTATTCTGCCTTTTTGCATTTGATTGTGAGGTTTTTGTGGCCTAATACATGGTCAATTTTTGTGTAGGTGCCATAAACTGCTGAGAAAAAGATGTATTCCTTTCTGTTCCTATTCAATATTTAGGTTTTCTAAGATCCTATTAAAGTCTCTAGTTTATTTCTTGTTTATTTTATGGTCAGATTTGTCTGATTTTGAGAGGAAAAATTGAGGTACCACACTAAAATAATTTTGCTGTCTATTTCTTCTTGTAATTGGCTTAAAATCTTCTCTAGGAAGATTTTCTTCATGCCTGTTCTACTGCTTTGTACATATACATTTAATATCATTACTACTTTATTATTTATGGTACCCTTTATCAAGATGTACTTCCCCCCTAATCCCTCTCAATAAGATTTATTTTTACTTTTGCTTTATCTGAGATCAAAATTGCTACCCCTGCTTTTTTTTTTTTTACTTCACATTAGCATAATAAATTGTGTTCTAGCCTTTTATCTTTACTCTGTATGTGTCTCTTTTAGTCAAGTGTGTTTCTTGTAAACAAGATATTGTAGTATTCTGTTTTTTTATCCACTCTGCTATTTGTTTCCATTTTATGGGAGAGTTCATCCCATTCATATTAACAGTTATGATTACCAACTTTGTATTTCCCAGAATCCTATTTTCTCCCCAATATATACTTTTGTTTTCTCTTTCCACCCTATCCTTAGAGGTATGATTTCCCACCCACTCACCCACCCATTACATTATCTCCTGTCACCCTTCCCCCCTTCTTTTACTAGTATTTTTTAAGGGATTCCACTCACTACTTTATTTTCTATCAACCTTTCATCCTTTCTCTTTTCCCCTAGTGTTTCTATACTCCTTTCTATCCTGTCCCTCCCTTTTCTTTCCCTCTTTTTCCTCCTACTTCTTTATAGATTTAGATAAGTTTCTATATTCAACTGAATGATTAAGTTATTCCCTTTTAAAGCCAAAACTGATGAGATCACACTTCAGACAATGCTCATTCCCCTCTCTTCTTTCCCTGGATTGTAATAAGTCTTTTGAGCCTCTTCATGTGAACTAATTGTCCCATTATACCTCCTCTTTTCTCTTTTTTCCAATAAAGACTTTCCCACCCTTTAATGTCTTTTTCTTTGAAGTTATCACATCAGAGTCCATTCACAACCACACCCTCAGACCATGTAATTGTCACCCTTTGTCTGCCCCTTTTATCTGACTTTAGTCAGATACAGTTTACAAGAATTACAGATGTTGTTTTCCTGTAAACAGTTTAATCTTTAAATATATATTTTCCCCATTTACTTTTCTATGGTTCTCTTGAGTCTTGTGTTTGTAGATTAAATTTTCTATTTAGTTCTGGCTTTTTTTTTCAATAGAAATGATTGAAAGTCTCTTACTTCACTGAAAATTAATTTTCTCCCCTGAAAGATGATGCTGAGTTTCTCTGGTTAGTTAATTTTTGGTTGTAACTCCAGGTCCTTTGCCTCCCAGAATATGGTATTCCAGGCTCTCTGATCTTTTATTGTAGAAGCTGCCAGATCCTAGATAATACTGACTTTTGAGCCTTGATTGTTTTTGTCTGGAAGCTTGCAGTATTTTTAGTTTGATATTATAGCTTGGGAGTTTTGCAACACTGTTTCTTGGAGTTTTCCTTATGGGATCTTTTTTCTAGAGGTGAATCATGAATTCTTTTAATGAGAATTTCCCCCTCTGTTTCTAGAATATTGGAGCAGTTTTGCTTAATGACCTCTTGTAGAAGGCTATCCAGGCTCTTTTTTGATCTTGGCCTCCAGGTAGGCCAATAATTTGTAAATTGTTTCTTTTGGACCTATTTTTCCAGAATGGATATTTTGCCAATGAATTATTTTACATTTTCTTCCCTTTTTTCATTCTTTTTAGTTTGTTTGATTGATTTTTGCTGTCTCACAAAGTCACTAGCTTCCATTTCCTCTGTTCTGGTTTTTAATGGTGATTTTCTTCAGTTATCTTTTGTATCTCTTTTTCCATTTGGTTGTTTTTTTTTTTTCCTTCCTTTTCCAAACTGTTGACTCTCACACATAACTCTCATTTCTTTTCTCACTTTTTCTTCTACCTCTTTCATTTGCCTTTTGAAGACTTTTATGAGCATTTCCAATAAGACTTTTTGGGCTTGAGACCAATTGTGATTTCTTCTGTGGATATTCTATCCTAGTGTGAGTTAGTGTTTTGGTCTGCCTTGTCATCATTGCAGCTTTCTATGGTCAAGGTTCTTTTTTGTTTTGTCCTCATTTTCTTTCCTTTTCTTTTGGTATTTCTTCTTATTTTACGTTTAAGGTGGAACTCTGCTCCTGGGGTAAAAGTGGTGCTGTCCCAACTTTCCTGTGTAGCTCTGAGCCTTGGCTTTGAGCACAGAGACTCCTTGTGTTTCCTGGGAGTAGCTTTGTTTGTTTTTGTTTTTGTTTTTGTTTTGAGGAAATAGCCTGGTTTCCCACAGTTTACCTTCTGAGCTGGGACTAGAAGCTGCCCCACTATTTTGTTCCTCTACTGAGCCAGGACTGAGGTTCTTAGTTGCTAATTTGTTGTGATTAAGACCCTTTCACTGGTTTTCTGAGAGACTATCTGGGCTGAGCACCCTTTTCACCCAGTGAGACTGACCTTTCTTGAAGTTTTTTCAGTCTGTCTTGAGCTGAAAATTGGTTTCATTCTATCAAACTCTGTTCAGAGGCTTGGTTTCATGTGGTTTTTGAAGGAAACTGGGAGAGTTGGAGCAGCTTCCTGCCATCTTGGCTCCACCCCTGGAACTCAGATTTCAAGTCCTTCCATCAGGAAAAAATACTTTTCATCATGTTTTAACTTCTCTTTCATTTATTCAGGCTAAAATACAAAATAATTTATCTGACACTGAAAGTTCTCTCTAAGCTAGATCTCATTAACCTTTCCAATCTCTTTCAGATTAGTTCTCTTCACATAACTCTCAGTTCCAATAAAATTGGCCTCTTGTTCCCCATACATGGCATTTTATCTCCTGTCCTCAGTGTCTATATCAGAGCAATCTTTAAGGGCTAGAATGCACTCTCTCCTGATCTCTGCCTCTTAGAACTCCCAGTTTTAATCCAAATGTAATTCAGGTGACCTCTTCTACACACAGCTTTTTCTGGAACCCCTAATTTTTGCTGTTTTCTCTTTCCTGAAAGTTAATTGTATATACTTGTGTAAAGTATGTATGCCCATGAAGGTATGTATGCATACCTATATATATATATGCATACACACACATACACACACACACACACACACACACACACACACATATATATATATATATATATATATATATTATATATATATATATATATATATATATATATATATGTTAAAATCCTTACAAGCTGTTAAGTCATTAGAACTGATAGAGACAATAATTATCTAATTTAGCATGGTTAAGTATGATTGATATGATCTTACAAGGAGATGTTATGGGCCAGAACTTGAAACAAGGTACTAAGTGGAACTGATAAACACAATGCTTGTGTTCACACCTTTAGAGAGCTCATATAAGCAAACTCTTAGGGTCAAAGAGCATTCTGGGAGATACAGAAGCCCACAAATCCACTCTCAGAGGTGGAGTCAGATTTATTCCAACTTTCACCTTGGTGCTGGCTGGAGACATTCGGAGTTGAGCTAGAGGCAAAAGACTAGCAACGAGAGCTCTCGGAACCAAGGAAAGAGATAAGAAATAAACATTTGGATTTTATCAGCTGGCTGCATTTAAAGTGATTATTACTTTGAACTGAAACTAAGGCTGCCTCCAGAAAACCTCCCCAAGAAACCTGAACCCAGAGGGTGATTATATTATAAAAAAGAACAAGAACATCACATATATCCATAAGAGAGTATATATAGTCTCCTTTATTCAACCTTCTCTAAGCTGAATTTTCATTCCTGCCATGAGGAGGCCCTGCCTGGGGTCAAAAGACTATAGGCTCTTCTTTTAAGAAGGGTGGTGGAAAATGTTTGTGGCAGTCCTGTTTGTAGTGGCTAAAAGCTGGAAAATGAATGGATGCCCATCAATTGGAGAATGGTTGAGTAAATTGTGGTATATGAACATTATGGAATATTATTGTTCTGTAAGGAATGACCAGCAGGATGAATACAGAGAAGACTGGCGAGACTTACATGAACTGATGTTAAGTGAAATGAGCAGAACCAGGAGATTATTATATATCTCAACAACGATATTGTTTGAGGATGTATTCTGATGGAAGTGGATCTCTTCGATAAAGAGAGCTAATTCAGTTTCAATTGATCAAGGATGGACAGAAGCAGCTACACCCAAAGAAAGAACACTGGGAAATGAATATAAACTGCTTGCATTTCTGTTTTTCTTCCCAGAATCCAATTCTCCCTGTGCAACAAGAAAACTGTTCAGTTCTGCACACATATATTGTATCTAGGATATACTGTAACCTATTCAACATGTAAAGGACTGCTTGCCATCTGGGGGAGGGGGTGGAGGGAGGGAGGGGAAAAATTGGAACAGAAGTGAGTGCAAGTGTAAAAAATTATCCTGGCATGGGTTTTGTCAATAAAAAGTTATTTAAAAAAAAAGAGTAAATGTGGGCAAGTTGCTAAAAAAAAAAAAAGAAAGAAAGAAAGAAAAGAAAGAAGAGAAGGGTTGCAGTAATTGCAATTGATCTTCACCTCTAACATTATTAATTTAAGGGAAATAATTCTCAAATTGAAATTACTTTCTTGATCACTATCCCTTTAACTTCATACATAAAAGTTTTATTTTCCATCAATTGCCAGGCACAAAAAGATACATAGTGAATAGGAAATAAACTCAATTATCTAAACTGACTGTAAACAGAAATCAGAGAAGTTATGCATGCTGATGACAACATACCAGGCAATATACAGAGTGAATTAGCTCTCTTGCTAAAATTGAGTTAGCTCAGTCATAAGAAAGTCCTAGATCTCACTTAGGAAAAAAATACTACAAGTCTCTAATATGATAATCTATAGATATGGACTGATCAAGCCAATAGCTTCTCTACCTTTTACCTTCTTTTCAGAGTCTTTCGCTCCCTTCAAGAATTTTATAAAATTTGAAAATGAGTACCTTTTCTCTGGTACTCAGAAGCTAGAAGGTAGAAAAACAATGATCTATTTTTTCCCAGATTCTTTTCAACTCTGCCCCAATGCAGGAATTAAATATTGAATACTTATTTTGTACCAAGGAGGAGATATTTGTGCAAATGGTCATGCACCCTTACTTAAATTTAAAATTACATGTATAAATATATCTTATATCTCAGTAGCATAACATAAGCTCAAGATAAAAATGCTTTGGTTTTGTTTTTGTATTTCTAATGCTTAGCACAGCATCATATATAGACTTGACATTTCTTAAGTGTACACTGAAATGAATTGAAGGATGTAAGAGCAAAAAGGTGAATTTAATAAAGTAGTAAGTGAAGAGGGAACCCTTAGAATTGAGGGTATTGACCATTACAACTCTAAATAATCAGAGAAGTATTCATAGAGGAGGTGATATAGAAAGGGAGGGGGTGTTTACAAGGAAGGATATTTTGGTTTGAGGAAAGCACCCCAAGGAGATTAAGACTTGAAGGATCTACAGGAAGGACTATAGTAATACTTCTAATTCATCAAATTTAAAAAGTTCCTAGTCATAAATTTAAATCAAATTCTTGGGCTGAGGTTGACTGTGAAATACAAGATTCTCATCCCAATGTGATATAAACTAAAAGGTAAAAAAGAGAAACGGTGGCAGCAGGGGTAAAATCACAGATGCAGTTTTCCCCATGCTACATCACTCCATATCAAAGCTCCATTGTCAAAGTTAGATTTGTGACAGTCAAGTGGCACTTTGTATACCTCTGGGGCATTTGACTAGTGCTCTATTTTAGCACTTCAGGTTGCAAAGCCTGAGCAGAGTAAAGAAAACACTGGAACAAAGCTTGTGTGGCCATGCTAGAGCAAGCCTTTGTTGCTATTTAACCATGCGTGTGCAACCATGACCATTGATGTTTTCAAATTACCCTTGAATCCTGTCAGGTGTTAACTCCCTATGTCCAATTTACAAATTATAATAAAAGGCTGAAATTACACATTAATGCTTCCTATCCTGAGCTCATACTAAGCTTAGGAGACTGAAGAGAGGGGAAATGTCTAATAAAGTCCTTTGGATTCATTGGATATGGGGAATGGGTGGAATTCATAGTGATTGTTACATATAATTAATGCCTCCATCATGACTATGCATTTACTAAGATAATTTATCTGGCTATATGTTTAAATTATGATCTGGCAGAATGAATAAAGTAACAAGAAGGGATGGTAAAGCAAAGGATTTGGCCAACTAAAGTGGAGTAGAGCTAGAAATTAAATGAAGTGTATATCTAGATAAGAGACTGAGATATAATAGTAACATAGCCATGGAGCAGAGTGCTGAAAGATCTCTATCCTATATAGAGGACTATATGCTTCGGGGTTCTGATCATGATAAGACCTATATATTATTACAGTTTTAATAGTAACAACCTACTCTATCAATCAGCTTCTGACAGAGAATGAAAATTTGAATTGGTAGGAGGTTAGAATTATAGAATTAGGACTGGCTAAGGTTGTAGTACTTTTTGCTTTTGTTTTGTCTTGGCAGGGACAAGTATTGGGTATAATTTTAGAAGTAATATTATTCAATGGGTAGGCAGACTTGATTAGCTTCCAAAGTGATGGAAAGAGACAGTCAGAAACATAATGTCAGTGGGCTGGAGTCAGGAAGACATTAATTCAGATTCCATCTTATATCCTAACTAGCTATGTAAGCCTAAGCAAGTCACTTAATATATCTTTTCCTCTGTTTCCTCAATTACAAAATAGAGAAAATAACAACACCAACCTTAAAATGTTATTATGAGCATCAAATGAGATACTTGTAAAGCATTTATGCATTATATAAGCAGTGCTAGATAAATGGTTTCTGTTTTCCCTTCCCTTCCTTCATTAATGATCTGAAGATAATATAAGAAATATGATACATGGAAGAAAGGAAAATAAGCATAGGCGATTTAAATTAATAATTGTCTAAAGTGTTATTGAGGTACTAAGGGATTAAATGACTCTATTGAAAGCCCAACTATATGTTTTAAATGACATTTGAATCCAGGGCTTTCTGATCATTCAAATCTCTATGATGATAAGTTGGAGATCTGCATTACTAGAGGCAGTTTTTTCACTCTAAAACTTCCTACATTAATCAATCACAAGTCAATAATAAAAGAAAAGCTAAAGACTAATTTGTCTGCCTCAAAATTTTGCCTTTTGTTGATAATGTATAAAATTAATTATTTTGTTTCATTTTTACTGTGTGTACATATCTATGAGTATATACTAGTAGATAGAATGAAGATTTCTAATGATTAAGTGAGTAAATGATTGAAAAAAGATATTTATTAAAGTTCTCACTGTATGCTGACCACTGAACTAAGCACTAGGGATATAAATAGTAAATAGTAAAAAGGGAAAGAGCCCTTCCTTGAAAAGCTTCTATTCTGATGAAAAAAACAGAAAATAAAGAATGTTGTGACAAAAGAAGGGTATTTGGCAATGTGGAGGTAAAAATGGGGTCATATACATGGGTGACACAAATGTTGGTGTGATTGCAGAAAAAGGGACATATTATAATGTTCTGTTGGTAAAGTTTGTGAGTTAATCTTGAAATTAATTTGGAATTATGCCTAAAAAGCTACTAATCATTACTCTGATTTAATAATTACACTACTAAGCTTTTAACCTCCCCCCCTGTCTGTTTTTAAAGAAAGAGGAAATATTTGGATCAACTCTTTTTCATGGTAGGAAATAACTGAAAAGTTAGGGTGAGCCTATCCATTGGGAAATGGTTAAATTATGGTTTGCTATTTCAAACAGAAATTTTGTATAAAATGATGCATAATGAAATGAGAACCAAAACAATTCATACAATTAATTATGAAACTTTACAAAGACAATGCCAAAAGATATAAAAACTCTGATCAATAAAATGACTAACCATTGTTGCAGATAGATGCCCTCCTCCTGACAAAAAGGAGATGTACAAAAAATACAGATTGAAGTAAATAATTTTTTATATAGCCAATGTGCAAATGCATTTTATTCAACAATGCATATCTGTTAGAAGGGTTTTGTTTTTCTTTTTGTTCCCATTTTGGAAGGGTGATAAAAATTTTATTTTTTCATTAAAATTTTAATTAAATTTAAAATACATTAATAGTCAAACATTACAGAAATTCTAAATGATAATTTTGAATAAATATAATGTTTGATCTCTTAGTTTAAGGCCCCTAACTATGGAGTGTAAGTACTAGCCTGCAAGTCCAGGAGATCTATGAACAAACTCATGCTCTGTCACTAATTATATGATATTAGATGAATCATTTATATGAGTCACAGTTTCTTCATCTATAAAATAAGATGGTTAGACTAAATGATTGTTGATGTCCTTTCCAGCTCAAAGTCTGAGACCTCATGAATGTGTTAATCTCTCTTTAACCCAAGTCAGGAAAAAGGTCAGTAGAAAATTTCTCTTGGTTTTAATATACATTTTTTTTCTTTCAGTTATAATAAGTTCTTTAATTTAGTGCTTATTAGTCATTTCTCCAATCTTTCCATTTGCCAGTCCAGGAATTTCCAGGACAATATTGTTTTTGTTTAATGATTATATTTAAAGATATATTTGGCAAAATGCCTAGAGACCCTTGGGTGTTGGGTGCCATAAAAACACAATTAATTAGTTATTCTTCTGCCAAGATCTCATCAGTGGCACCAAGAGGTTAGGTGCCAAAAGAAAGCAGAAGGTGGAGGGAATTTCACCAATTATAACCCACTCCAGTCTTTTAGCATGCTGTAACTCAAAAATAAAAGCATAATATGATTCTATTACCAGAAGTAATCCCTCATAATTTATAGAACTCTATGCTTTTGTAAAATAATTCCATGCATATTAAATAATTTCTTATAATTATTTCTTTAGGTGATTTAAATGATATGATTATTATCATTTTACATATGAGAAAACTGAGGCCCATAAAGGCTAAGAAAGTTAGTTGTATAAAACCAGTCAGTAAAAAAAAAATAGTACTTAGGTTCTCTTAAATACTAGCCATTTGCTTTCTCTTCCAGAGCACACGTCTTCTGTAAGAATGAAGAAGAGCTCTGTCCACCTACCATTCATCTTGTATCATGAATAAATTACATCTTCTTTGAACTTACAAACACTTGGATAAAATTTAAATTCACTTTTCCCATTTTCAAATTGATACAAATGCCTAAAAACAATGAAATGATGATGCATGGTATTTTTATACCCAAGGACTCAAACACAGATTTTTCATTCTTAACCTTCCCAGAATTCTGTTACTATCTATGTAATAAAGGTCTGCTAACAAGCTTCACTATATCTCCTACATCAACTACCCAATTATGTCAGTTTTTGAAAAAAAATTAATTTTGTAGCTCATCCATGTTGGTCAATTTTTTTCTCTTAAGATTTCAGAATATTGGCCTTAAGCAAATACATTATGAATGCATGACACATGTAATTTTTTGAATTCCACAAACATTCAAGGATGGTCCAAAATCAACATAAGCCTTTTGAGTACAGAGGTCTACCCTGGGATCTGTACATTAGCAGATCTATTTGTACAAACACATGTTGTCAGCCAGCTCCTTATCAGCGCTACTGCAGGAAAGGTTCTGGAGAGGGAGTTATTCCATGATGTGCAATCACTTGCATTCAGAAAATGAACTTTAATTGAGCAATTTTTCAGATGGTCAAAATTGAATTGGTATTTCCCTGTGCTAAGAACACTCATTTTTGTCTAAATTGTTTCTCCTTTTTTGGAGAGACCACTATCTAACAAGAAATTCATGGGCCTAAGAATTACAGGTATTTAGGGTTTAGGGAAATCCCAGGAAATATCCATTCAGGATCCTAGGTCTTCATTTACCTCATTTGGTAGCAATGAATGCATTTGGATGTAAAAGGGGAAATTATGTACTTCATACTAATTTAGACTTTATGTAGATTTCCCCAAAAATACTGTAATAGAAGTTAAGAGAAATTCATATCTTCTTCAGAATGTTATTCCAAAGGCATTTGCTGCATGGACCAGCAAATGTTAGGGAAGAACAAAAGAATAGTCAGAGATAAATAATATCACACTTTCCCTGCCCCCCCAAGCCCATCTTAAAGTTTCCTTCACAGAGCACAGAGACCTAAGTGACTGATTTCAACAGCCCTGTCAAAAGTAGAGAATATAGAGATTTAGTCATTGCATCTAAATTATGGCTGACTCTTTCTCCCTTGTTCTGCACCAAGTTATTTCAAGAGAAGGAAGAGATAAATGTACAACCCACAAGTCTGACATCTCATATCTACAACTTTAGATGTGGGGTTTGATTTAGCATCTCTATCAGAGACTTTGAGAAAACTAAGTCCTTTGTCTTCTTTAAATAAATTCATTCCTTGACACACAATTTACCTTTTTGGCAGTTTTATGATTTAGAACAATGACTTTTTTAAAGTTATGCAATATTCAAGCTTTTCTCCACCCTCTATCTCCTCATATTTATAAGTAAGAGCATTTTAGTTAATGTTGCAGACAGGGAAAGAACAGAAGTTGTTCATAGCATTTAGACAAACAATCATTTTTATTAGAAATGACGATGAAGGGAAGAATAAAATATCTAATATGCAATATGAGAAAAAAGTGGCATTTGAGTATCCTTTTATTACAATAAGATGATCAATGTGGCACTCATATTTACTGTAAATTCATTTTATTTTCCATCTATTTATCCATTAATGTATAGAATGCTTATCACTTTAGATCTCAATGTGCAAATCGATGCGCTTTTCAAAATAGTGTTGACCAGTATGCAACAGGAGACAGTAGACAGTCACTAATGGAAAAGAAGTCCCATAGCACTTTTGCTATCTGGCTGCTTCTGGCTATCATCCATTAAAATTAGTTGATGGCAAGGAGAGGAATCAGAAGAACACATGGGAATCTAGCAGATGGTTTTCAATAGGATCAGTCCTCTGGGTAAAGGTGCTATGAACTAAAAAAGGCTATATGAGAATTATGTTTACATATCCCACAGTGTTGGCTCCCCAAGTTTATCCCAAGAGTATAAAATTGTTAGGAGGCAAAGGATAAGCACTTGGCTGAAGTAGTAGCATGGTAAATTGAGTAGAGTCCTGGAGCTGGCATCAGGCAGTCATAGGTTCAAATCTTACCCCAGACATTTGTTACCCAGGTCATCCTAAGCATGTGACTGAACCATTCCGAACCTGTTTTCTTACATAAAAAGCAACAATAGCAAAAGCAACAACCAACCTAATAGTTTTCTTTTGCTTTGTTTTGTTGAGAATTAAATGAGCTAACAAAATGCTCTGCAAACCTTGAGATACTAAATCAATGTGTTTTATTAGGTAAAGTACTATTAGAGCATAGAATGTCAATGTGTGGATACCACATCTGGTGGCAAAAGGAAACAAAGAATGTTTTAAATTAAGAAATGCTACCCCTAAAAAAAAGGATCATTCAAAATAGAATGACCTTCATAATATAAAAATTTCTGCTAGACATAGTTATTTATCCTTGAGAGAATTAGAAGAGTACATATCTAATTTTTTTTTCCCCTCTCCTTTGACACAGTACCCTACTTTACACATCCTGAATTCTTTGAAATCCTGGAGGTGGTTTTGTTTGATTGGGATTATTCATAGTGTTCATATTCAGCTGATTTAAAAGTCCACAAACAATTATACTTAGGCTTGTGTGTTATAAGAAGTCTAAGAGATAATACATATATGTGTAGCTATGGATTACATACATATACATATGTATACATACATGTATAAGTGTAGTCCCTATGGTATATACATATATATACATATATGCAAGTGATGTATGTATGTATGTGAATATTATAGTGAGGAATTTTTTTCTATCACTAGATGTCTATTACTCCATTAATTCTGGTCTTCATCATTACCTAGGGTGCTGAAAGGTTAAATGAGATAACTAGATTCACACAGCCCCTATGTGACAAAGATAGGATATGAACTCCAAAGTTAGCTCTATCTATCCATTCTGTCATGTCTTCTTTCATCTAATAAGAATAATATTATAATGATTACAGAAGTGTACTAAGTCCTATTTTGATGTCATGTAAGGACATGGAGATGGTTCTGGGTTCTCAATGCTAGAAGAGGCATACCTCAGAGACATTGTAGATTCAGTTCCAGATCATGGCAAGAAAACCAGTTATCACAATAAGTCTCAAACAAATTTTTTGACTTCCCAGGGCATATAAAATCTATGTTTTCACTATACTGTAACTTATAAGTGTAAAATAGTGCTATATTTTTAAAAAATAACTATCTTTTTTTTAATCTTTTATTGACTTAAAAATCGTTAATCATCACCTGAGACTTTAGCAAGTCACAATAATTTTGCTAGTACAGGATCTTACTTTGATATTGATGGCTGCTTACTGATCAGAGTGGTATGGGCTAAAAGTCGGGGAAGCCATATCAGTTTCTTAAAATAAGACAAAAAAAAAAGTTTCTTGCATTGATTAGTTCTTTGTTTCACTTGAACATCCAGAGGCCATCATTAGGATAGTAATTGGCCTAATTTCAATATTATCATGTCTCAAAAATAGGGAAGCCCAAGGAGAGGGAAAGAGATGGGAATGGCTAATTAGTGGAATATTCAGAACAAATACAAAATTTGTTGATTAAGTTTGCTATCTTATATGGGTAAGGTTTGTTGTGTCTCAAAACAATCATAGTAGTAAAATCAAAGATAATCACAGGTCACCACATCAGACGTAATAATAAAGAAAGTTTGAAATAATGTGATTTGAGCACATGCTATTGAAAAAACAATTGGTGCCAAGACACTTGCTTCACCCCGGCAATTGAAGATTGCCACAAATCTCCAATTAGAAAAAAAGGAAAAAGGGAGGAAGTGAGAGAGGGAGGGGAGAAGGGAGAGAGGGAGAGACAAAGAGATAGAGACAGACAGACAGACAGACAGATACAGGGGTAGATAAGAAGGAGAAGGAGGAGGAGAAAGCAAAGAAAGGAGGAAGAAGGAAGAAAGAAATGAAAGAAGGAAGGAAGGAAGAAAAAAGTGCAATAAAATGAAGAACAATAAAATAAGTTATGCCTTATAGAATCAAAGTTCTGGCAATGGAAAGACTTCTACTCTAGCCCAAGGCATATATTATTATATATGTTGTCCAAAAATCATCTTCTGTAAGTTAAGATTCATTATCAGTTTGGCTGTAAGATGGCGAAGTTTTGTTAGCAACAAAATGCCATCTATTAAAGGATAAAAAAAGGTTAAAATTTGCTCTTATTGGCAGGGATCACACTGCTGAAATTCCAGAATCTTAGTATGTTGAGGTAAGAATCACAGAAATGGTAATATAGGTGAGAGTGCATATTTCCTATACCATTACAGATTTCCTACATGTTATTTAAAGCAGGAATAAATGTCTTTTCCTTCCTTCTATGTCTTGGATCCTTTTGCCAATCTAGTGAAGCCCTTCTCACAATAAGATTTTGAAATGCAAAAAAAGACCCAGGCTTACAAAGTAAATCAATTATGTTCAAATACAGTTAATATATTAAAAATAATTCCCACATCACAGGTTAAGAACTGATTATAGGAGCAAAAATAAAAGCAGCAAAATATAGGCCATATGTTGTAATGGGCACTTCAATACATTGCATTCAGTAAATATTTATTAAGGATCTACTGTGTGTCAGTCACTGTGATAATTATATTACATTAAAACAAATCAAATAAGAATTATCAGAGAAATCTATATGGGACAAATTTTAAAATATATTAATCCATCCTTGATCTACAAGATCATAACTTTTCATTGCACTTATTTTCTAACTTTCTACTTTGGTTTCTTATTAACTACTTCTGTCTTTTAAATGCTATGGGAATATTTCTTCCTAAACTGGCAGCAAGAAATATTCTTTGCATATGTATTTATCATTCAGTGCTTAAGGCCTGAGAACTCTCATACAACATCAGGAGGTATATACACATTGGTCCCTTCAGAATCTGCCCTTTCTGGCTTTTCTATATATAATAGATTTGCCTTACTATACCCTTTTCATCCTATTCTCTTAATGTCTCTGCCAATTTTGACATGTACATTATACTCCTTTCATGACTACTTCCCCTTGACTAATTTGTTTTCCAGTTCTGAATTAGTACCAATGGACCAAGGATTCTCTATTTTTCCAAAAGTGGCCAAGCTATATTAACAGATATATCTGAGGGCCAGAAATTTTTCTCATCTTTTTTCTCATCCTCAACTAAGATCCAAGTATTTTCTCTCCTGGAATCATTATAGGCATTTTTCAGGTGCCTTTTCTCTCCACTCTCACCCGCTAAAAACTAAGAAAATTCAAATTTCACTCTCCAGATTTTGCCACCCTCCACTAATATGGATATCTCCACTACAAATTCTAGGTATTGTCTTTTACTATAAGAATGCAAGTTTCTTGAGGAAAAAACTATTTTTTTCTTCTTGTTTATAGTTGAATTCAGCACAGTGCTTGACACATACTAAGTATTTCTTTATTTGATTTGACTTGATTTTTTCCCCCCATTGAAGTTCACAGACTTCCTGAAATCTATACATGGATATCTTGGTTGTCTGTAGCTCACAGAAAAAGGAAGGAAGGCAGGAAGGAAGGCAGGAAAAAAGGAAAGAAGGAAGGAAGGAAGGAAGGAAGGAAGGAAGGAAGGAAGGAAGGAAGGAAGGAAGGAAGGAAGGAAGGAAGGAAGGAAGGAAGGAAGGAGGAAGGAAGGAAGGAAGGAAGGAAGGAAGGAAGGAAGGAAGGAAGGAGGAGGAAGGAAGGAAGGAAGGAAGGAAGGAAGGAAGGAAGGAAGGAAGGAGGAAGGAAGGAAGGAGGGAAGGAAGGAAGGAAGGAGGAAGGAAGGAAGGAAGGAAGGAAGGAGGGAAGGAAGGAGGGAAGGAAGGAAGGAAGGAAGGAAGGAAGGAAGGAAGGAAGGAAGGAGGGAAGGAAGGAAGGAAGGAGGGAAGGAAGGAGGAAGGAAGGAGGAAGGAAGGAAGGAAGGAAGGAGGGAAGGAAGGAGGGAAGGAAGGAGGGAAGGAAGGAGGGAAGGAAGGAAGGAGGGAAGGAAGGAAGGAAGGAAGGAGGGAAGGAGGAGGGAAGGAAGGAAGGAAGGAAGGAGGGAAGGAAGGAGGAAGGAAGGAAGGAGGGAAGGAAGAAGGAGGAAGGAGGGAAGGAAGGAGGGAAGGAAGGAAGGAAGGAAGGAGAGAAGGAAGGAAGGAGGGAAGGAAGGAGGGAAGGAAGGAAGGAAGAAGGAGGGAAGGAAGGAGGGAAGGAAGGAAGGAGGGAAGGAAGGAAGGAAGGAAGAAGGAAGGAGGAGGGAAGGAAGGAAGAAGGAAGGAGGGAAGGAAGGAAGGAGAGAAAGAAGGAAGGAAAGTGTGAGGGAAGTTGGAGGGAGAATGGAGGGAGTACTTTTATATGCCTAATATATGCTAAGCGCTAAGATACATATATGTTATTTGATGCTATGGAATATGTTATGATTATCCCTATTTTACAGTTAAGGAAATTAAAGCAAACAAATATTAAATGAATTTCCCAGAATCAAATATCCAATAAGTATCTGAATTGGAATTCAGGTCTTCCTGATTTCTTTTCCAGATTCTACCCACTGTACCACTACTTAGTCACTACTTAGTCACCATTCCTCCTTGCCTTCTGTAATTCATACACTGGACTGGATTTAAAACACTGCAATCACAAATACCTTTGGTGAAAATATGTCTTTGTTTTATACACTAATCTTGCTCAAGTCCCAGATCCCTCAGCAGGGGGTAAGGGGAAGAAAGAGAGAATGGAATTCAGCTAGAAGCTAGTCTCCTTTCTTTCAGATTTGGTGACACACCATATACCCCCTGGTGCCTTGCCCCAGTTTTCTCAGTTCTTTAGTTCTCTCTCTAAAGGATGCTGCAGCACACCAAAGTAGGATTCTTCTTTCCTATATTTATTTGTTCAAAATGCTGCTGAGTCTTTTCTCTCCTGTCAATCTTCAATCTCTTTATCACAAACACTCTCAAAGGCTTAAATATCTGAGCTGGGTCACCGGATGCCTTCAATCACCAACTTCTCATATTTAAGTCAAATATTACCAATGAAATCAGTGGTCTTTTTTATTCATTCCTTGGCTTATAGTTATATGATTTTTCACTTTTGTGTGCTTTACACTGTATAAAAACAGTTGCATATAAATGAGCTGAGGGAACACGATGCCCTACAGCTCTACCCATTAATCAGTTCTCAAAAGTCTTCCATCTTAATCTGTGTCTTTGAAAACTATGTTAATTCATACTCACATTTTATCAGTTTTTAGTATATAAAGGTTCTTTTTCTCTACTTTTAAACTACCAAACCATTTATATACAAATAAGAAATTGCCTACATTTTTTAGATGTTTCTTTAATGCAACAGTTCATATTCAGTTCCATAATGCTCCAATCTCTTCTCCCAACTATTATTCTTTACATATGTTAACAATTTTTATTAAAGGAAAGAGTTGCCCTCCTATCACCTTTGATCATTTTTTGTTCACATATGTATGATGTGATGCTTTGAGGGCACATGGTTAGTGTTTAATGAATACTTGGTGACTAATTTAAATATTTTACCAAATGATTTAACTCTTTCCCTTCAAGAAATACTTTTTTCTGATATTTTAATCACTTAACCACAACATTTGAAAGGAAAGTACCTTAAAAAGACAGGACTTAGTATATCTTTTAGATGAATATATAGAAGACAATTTTTTGAAGATAGTCTTTCAGTTGATATTTACTAATATATATGTATCTATTTATATAGATACATATATGTGTATGTGTGCATGTATAGGTATATAGATACATATACATATGCATATATGTATAAATTGTCAGCAAACAAAAAATAAAAAATGTTCTTACATTTTTCAGATAATTTGTGACTTATACCATAATCTTCTGTGTAATATCACTTGGGAAAGCTACTTCATTCTTTCATTCTCATAAAAGATACTTTCAGTACATGTGTATATTAGTCTGGGGAAAAAATCTTAGACAGATGGGAAAGTAGACCTGTCTGTTAGCAATTAATTATTGTTCTCTTGAGTATTTTTTGTAACAAGGTCTGGTTTATTTGTTTATTATTTATTATGCCTTTGGTATCTTCCTTTCCTTCCAATAACTTAAGAATCTTCTCAGAATTTTATGTTATGATCAGCACCAATCTCCTTTCTATATGCCTGGTCTAAACTTCATATTTTCCCACCTTTTTTTCTCTTCAGTGCCATTTCTACTTCAAGAAATTAAGATTATCTTAAGTATCAATCTCAGAGAGATCTCTAAATACAGGTTTTCCACTGTCCTTAATGTTGAAATGTTTCTTACAAAACTCTTTACAAACACTTTTTATTATTCATTTTCCCCCATGTTCTTCCAGTTTCACCCCTGAATGACCTCAGGATGACTTTACTTAAGTGGATCTTTTGTTAAGCTTTCTTTAGACTTTCTAATTCTACCTTTTCTTATGGTTTTTATATTGCTCATAATCTTCCACCATCTTTCTCTCTAAGTTTTTACAAATGAGATTATATCCTCAAGTGGTATTACCTTTGTCTGCTTTATCTTTCTACTTCATAAATAAATGAAATGTTCACTTTTGGGGAAAATTTTTAGATTTTTTTGTTCTTACTATACCAGTGATTAACCATATAGTAGTTAAACTTCTATATGAAATTATTTTAATCAATGTTATTTTCCTTTCATCCATTTATTTTTCATTTTTGTCATTAATGTCCTATTTTATTGGGTTAGGCTAGAGCTGGATGATTGAAGTCTATATGCTTTTCTTATTGTGATTCTTAATTTAAAAACATATTTTTTATCTTTGCTCTAACAAGTTCATAAACTGATGACATAAATATAGTTGTTCCAGCAGTGATTCCCACACTATTACTGAGTAATTTCCTTTCTATTAAAATACAATAAATTTATTATTGTGCTGTTGTTTAATATTTCCCATACTAAAGTCTTAGCAATTCTCTTCCAGAAGAAAATACTCATGTTTGAAAATATTGAATAATCTCAGGGTTTGTTTTCTTTCTATTCCTTTCTCCTGAATATACTTTTAATATATTTTCACTGACTTATTACATTCAGTAACATTAATGTAGTATATTCATGTACTATAGTGGAAAACTAAGGATAATAAGAAAAAAAGTAAAAAGTACCTGTTTTCATGGAGCTATGCTCACTTTTTCCTTGAAATAATTAAGCATCAAGATATTTGTTTTTTTTTTTTTTAATTTGAAGATCCTTAGCATATTTTTAACAGCACTTCCATATCCCTTCATCTTCTATAACAGTTGCTGGCATATGCTACAATCATCTTCAAGATGGTCTTTTAGTGAATATACACCATAGACATTACAATAGAAGGTGACTACATATCATAAGATACAATGTTCCTTTTTTGCCTTTGGGTACATAATACAATTAAGTCCACCAATTCCTGTATTTGTTCTCAAAGAAGAAATCTTCTTCATCATTATATTCAGATAAAAATCCATTTTCTTTTCTGGTCTCTTTTATAGCATGATTCTTATAACTTCCATGATTCATTGTCTTTTATACAATATTCATTGTTACTGGACAAGACACAGTTAGAGTGCAACTGGCTAAATTAATGTTTTTGACACTCTACGAATTATTATTCTTAGCATATTATTTACCTCTATACACACTCTCTGCCATTTGGCCACTATCACTGGAAAAATGAAATGGAATGTGCCAGACTAAGAGGCATGTTTGACCAAGGAATTCATCATCAAGAAACAATCCTAGCAGGATATTACTCTAATAAAGTATTTTTTTTTCCTGAGGCAATTGGGCCTCATTTTTGAATGAACCCATTGAATTGGGGTTAAGTAACTTGCCCAGGGTCGCATAGCTAAGAAGTATTAAGTATCTGAAGCCATATTTGAACTCAGGTCCTCCTGACTTCAGGGCTGGTCCTCTATCCATTACACCACCTAGCTGTCCCTTTAATAAAGTAATTTTATCTAAAGTGTTAATGACTGATAATAGTTCAATGAATCCTTTTTTTTGTATTAATTTTATTTTTAATACATATTGCTTTATGAATCATGTTGGGAAAGAAAAATCAAAGCAAAGAGGAAAAACTATGAGAGAGATTAAAAAAAGAAATTAACATAGCATGCATTGATTTACATTAAGTCTCCTTAGTTCTTTTTCTGGATGCAGATGGCATTTTCTGTACAAAGTCTTTTGAGATTGCTTTGGATCACTGAACTACTGAGAAGAATCAAGCCTTTCATAATTGCTCATCACACATTCTTGCTGTTATTGTGTACAATGTCTTCCTGTTACTGTTTGTTTTACTCAGCATCAGTTCATGTAAAGCTTTCAGGTTCTTTTAATAATTATCCTGTTCATCATTTTTATAGAACAATAATATTCCATTACCTTCATGTACCACAGCTTGTTCAGCCATTCCTCAATTGATGAGCATCCACTCCTTTTCGAATTCTTTGCTTACAGCAAAAAAGAGCTGCTACAAACTTTTTGTGCATGTGAATCCTTTTCCCTCCTTCATGATTTCTGTGGAATACAGACCCAGTAATGGCACTGCTGAGTCAAAGGGCATGCACAGTTTTATAGCCCTCTGGGCAGAGTTCCAAATAGTTATCCAGAATGGTTGGGTCATTTCACAACTTCACCAACAATGCATTAGCGTTCCAGTTTTCCCACATCTCCTCCAATATTTATTATTATTTTTTCCTGTCATCTTAGCCAATCTGAGACATGTATAGTAGTACCTCAGAATCGTTTTAATTTACATTTGTCTAATCAATAGTGATTTAGAGCATTTTTTTCATCTAACTATAAATGGCTTTAATTTCATCATCTGAAAAATGTCTGTTCACATCCTTTGACCATTTATCAATTTGAGAATGACTGTATTCTTATAAATTTGACACTGTTCTTTCTATGTTTCAGTAATGAGACTTATCAGAAATGCTAGCTGTAAAGACTTTTTCCCAGTTTTGCTCTTCCCTTTTAATCTTGTTTTTGTTGGTTTCTTTGTGAAAAGCTTTTTAATTTAATGTAACCAAATTTGTTCATTTTGCCTTTCATAATGTTCTCTAGTTCTTCTTTGGTCATAAATTCCTCTCTTTTGGTATTTCCTCTTTGGATGGAGCTTTGTTCCTGGAAAAAAGTAGTGCTATCCTAAGCTTCCTACACAGCTCTGAGGCTTGGCTTTGAGCATAAGAGCTTCTTGTGTTTGCAGGGAGCAGCTTTGACTGCTCTGTTCAGGAAACAGCCTCATTTCCCAGAATTTGTCTTTTGAGCTGGGACTAGAAGTTGCCCCACTGATTTGCTCCTCTACTGAGCCAGGACTGAGGGTCTTAGTTGTTGGTTTGCTATGATTAAGATTCCCTCACTGGCTTTCTCAGCATCTAATTGACCTGGATTGAACACCCTTTTTCATCCGAGACTGAATTTTCTTGATTTTTTTTCCCTAATCTATCTTGAGCTGGAGAGTGGTTTCATTCTGTCAAAATCAGTTTAGAAGTTTGGTTTCATGTGGTTTTGGGGGGGGGGGGAGGGAATTTCAGTTTAGTGTAACCTGGGTATTTTTTTTTAATACATAGAGAGAATAAAGAAAAAGATCATTTCAATGCTCCCTAGCTATGCACATTTCCTTTCTAAATACATATACAGTATATAATCCAAATAAATTGTTTTCCAAGAAGCACTGTAAAGTTTAAAAACAAGGGAAAACACTTTAACTAATACTATTTAAATTCAACTTTAATTATGAAGGATGATTTAACAAAGTTGAAATCTAAATTATCTCATTGTTGTTCTTATTCTTAACAGTGGATTCCATTCAAAATTTAAGTATTTGAAACAGCAACAAAAACTCTCCAGATTTAAACCTATAAAATTTTACTAAAGTATCAATTAATTGGGACTATATAAATATGAAACCAGCAGTCTTTACAAATTAATGAGTTCAGATCTATCTCTGATACTGTCCATATTATGGACCCTTAGAATAGTTTCTTCACCTCTTTTCACTTCTATTTCTTGAATTATATAATGAGGGGGAAACAGTAGAACTAAATGATCTCTGAGGGTGTGAATAGCTCTAAAGCTCCTGTTGAGTTACTTTAGGTAGACTTGACAGCATACACCTTTACCAAGCACACTGATTTTTCAACTTGCAAATGCTAAGCCCCTTTTAGGGGTGAAATAAATCTTCACATCTCTCATAATCATACTGCACTGTGTGTTTTCTTCTATCCACATATTGTGATCTTTATAGATATCAAATAACACAGGGGAAAATATATTCTCTAAATTTCTATATAAATTATAGTTAATTTCTTTTTTAAAAAGAAGTAATATAAATTGTTATTTTCTCCATTATAGAAAATCATAATGGAATGAATGTAGAATATGAAAGGATTGAGATGTTGTGTAGTTCAATGTTTAGATCCCAGAAATGATTAAGACAAATTAATTCATTCAGAAGTAAAAATGTGACTTTCTTCTGTTTCTTATTTCATGGGAGAAGAGTCCTGATTTAGCAAATCATCTCCTATAAGACTTTCAAAATTCCTTTCATTAATTTATATTCCCCTTATCAACTGACAGAAATGAGTTAAGATTTTGTCTCATTGGCATCTTTGTGTGGACAAAATAAAAATCTGCTTGAAACTAAGATATGAGTAGTGCCTGCAGAGATGTCAGAAAGAGTGTTGTCTCGACAAAAGCGCTTCTCAGATGATTTTGAATTTTTCATACTCACTTCAAGCTAATATAATAGAAATATATTTATAACTTGGCTAAACAGAGTTGAAGGTCACAAGATCAGGAAATGATCATTGCTTTTGGTTTTGGTTTAGTTTTTTGTATAGACCAAGGAGACATTCCATTGACTAGAACCATAAGATTAGAAGTTCTGTAATTCAATTGTATGTTTACAATTGAATGTACCTTGTATTCTTGTTATTTCTTTACCAAAATAAATGTGCTGTGTGCTAATAGAAAATAACATATTGGAAATTATGTCAATAGGATGGAAAATATTAGTATATCAATAGATGGAAAGTATTATAATAAGATAATTGATTATTTGTGGGAAAGGTGAGCTAGTTAGCAGGTTAAATGATTAGATTTTAGTTATTTAACATTCAAAAAATCATGTAGTATTTGAATGTCATATGCAAGTTTTCAACAGCTGTTGAAAAGATATTTGTAACAGAGCCTTCTACAGAGGTTGGCAGCCTGAAAATCTTTATTAGGAGTGATAGAGGATTTTTTTTTAACTTTGGTTCCTTCTTTCTCTCTTAAATCTGTGGGAAAAAGAATAAAAGCTGACATTGTACATTCTGAGTTATTCACTGAACACTTTTCAATAATAAGATTTTGCATCTATAATCAGAGGTCTAAGTAGATTTGGGGTGAGAGGGAAAAATAGTGTGTAGAAAGAAAGATGATCTGAAACCAGAAAATTTCATTGTTTTTCAGAATCTGATACTACCCATATGAACTTGGAAAAGATATTCCATCTATGTGGGTCTCAAATAACTTATCAATAAAATGAGAACGGGTTATAGGAACATGGATTTAAAACAAGAAGGAATATCAATCAATTAATTCTTTCTTAAATGAGTTTTTATGTACATATTTATTTCTTACAGCACCATAGTTATATTAAATATCCCTTTTCCTCCTCCTCTCTGAGATCTATCTCATATCACCAAAAATATTTTGAGAGGAAAAAAATCAAGGAAACTTATTAACACATTGTACAAATCCACAATCATGTGTAAATCATACCACTTGTAGAACTCCAAACTTCATCAATGGATAGATTTGAATTGTTATCTCATATCTCTTCATTCAAGCCCTATTTGATTTATAATTATATTACATTTGCTTTTTTTGGTGTTCAGTTTTTTTTTTTCTGATTAACTTGTTTCACTTATATTTTATGTTGTTTTCTTAACCACACTCATTTTTTCTTTACATCAGCTCACATAAATCCCTCCAACACTTCTCTGTATTCATCAAACAAATAATTTCTTACAGCATAAAATTATTCTATTATATTCTTATTCCACAATGTGTTTAGCCATTCTCTAATTGACAGACATCTACTTGGCTTCAAATTTTTAGCTATTGCAAAAAAGCTACTATAAATATTTATAATACATGAGAACTTTCTTCTTTCTTATGACTTCTTTGGGCCAAAAGCCCATTTATATAGTCTCAGCCTCAAATGGCATCATCATTTTAGTCATGATGTTTCCATAATTCCAAATTGCTTATTGTCTCTATCTTTCCACAATTGCTCTAGCATTGACTGTGGTCAATTTGCAGTATAGATAAAACTTATTTTTTTAATTTCTCTTTCTCTTATTATTTGTAATTTGGGGCATTTTCTTATGTTTGAAGGGTTTGCAGTTCTTTTGAGAGCTGTTTGTTCCTATTCTTTGACTACTTATCTATTGGACTATTACTAATAGTCATTAGTCATATGTGAATGTGTGTGTGTATGTGTATGTGTGTTTATTAATCTTGGAAACTAAACCTTTAACAGTGAAACTTGATACAAAGATATTTTCCCCTTTTGACTACTTTCTTTCTTATCATAAGCCAATAATTTTGTATGTACAGAAACATTTCTGTTTCAAAAATCATTTAAATATTTTATTTTTGGTAATTGTCTCAATGTCTTATTTAGTCAAAAATATACCTTCTACTTATGAGAGATATTTTGATCTGTTTCTTTTGTAATATTTTATTGCATTATCTTTAATATTAAAGCTATGCATTCATTTAGAACATATGGTGGAATATGATAGGAAATGTATTAATTTTGAAAAAGTACTTTCTAGTTTTCCTTAATAGTTTTTTAAAAAATTAAATGAGAGTTTTTAGGTATTATTTTCATTTTATTAAACTTTTCATTGTGTTATTTCTGAATATCATTTTTTCTAGACTATTTCATTATCTCTCTATTTCTATTATTTACCAATACTAGATGGTTTTGATGATGTCTACATTATAATATAGTTTGAGGTCTACAAAGGCCATCCTTTATTTTTCCCTATTTCTTTTCATTATTTCACTTGATATCCTAAATCTTTCAATTTTCCAAAGGAATTTTGTTATCATGTTAGCAAGTTTTGTAAAATTACCTTGGTAATTCTATTGATATAACACACACACACACACAAAAGACTAATTTTGGTAGCATTTTCCTTTTTTATTATATTGTCATAGTCTAGCCGTGAGCATTGAATTTTCTTCCAGTTATTTAAGTTATTCTTTATTTTATTTGTAATTAGCTCTATACTAGTCTTTTGTGTACTTTGGTAGCTCAATCCCCAGATATTATAATGGAATTTCCCTTTCTATCATTGTTTCTTGTGCTTTATTATTGTTACATTAAAATGTTATTGAATTTTGAAGACTTATTTTGTAGCCTGCAATTTTGCTGTAACTATTATTTTTTTTTACTGTTGTTGATTAACTAGGATTTTCCAATAAAAACATCCTATCATTATATTATCTTCTCTATACCTATCTTTCTTTCTTTTTTGATCTTGTTAATGTTGACTGGTATTCTCAGACTCATACTAAATAATAATAAGGGGAGTAGGCATGCTTGTTTCACTCTTGTGTTCATAGGAAAAACTTCTATTATGCCCCCATTGCATAAAATATTTGCCTTAGATTTTAGATAAATCATTTTTGTGATATTAAAAACAGAACTTCTATGCTTTTATTTTGTGGAGTTTCTAGCATAAATGACTTTTGTATGTTATTAAAGGCATTTTGGCATCAATTGAAATTAGCAGGTGGTTTTGGATATTTTAATTATTAAATTGATTAAATATAGTTATCTTTTTTCTGATATTGAATATCTTTGAATTGCCAAGATAAATCCTATTCAGACATAATAAATGGTATATTAGATAAATCACATAATTTCTTTGATAGGCTTTTTCTACTTTTTTAAGTCAGTATTTATTAAAGATATTGAATATAGTTTCTTTGCTGTGTTTTATATTTCTTTCGTTTAGGAATTAGGATAATATGTTTCTCACAAAAGAATTATGATAAGGTGATTTCTCACCTTTGAGAAAGAGTTATAAAGAAGAGGTACTTACTTTTCTTAAAAGTTTGATAAAATTCTACTGTAAATCCATCAAGATGAGTTCTTCCCCCTCCACCTTTTTTAGGACGTTCTTTACAACTAAATCTATTTTTTTCTTTTCTGAGGTTGAATTATATAAAATTTCTATCTGGTCTTCTGATAGTTTGGATATTTTATTTTCTTAAAGGTATCATATTTCTTTTGTGTTCTCAGTTTTGTCAGCTTATAACAATGCATAATATGTTCTGAGTTTTATTTTTTCTGGTAATATTCTTAATTTTCCATGAACTTTTGCTCTTTTATTTTGATTTTCTGCTCTCCTCTTTTTAATTAGATAAACTTAAAGTTTATAAATCTTATTAATAGTTTCAAAGAATAAACTTTTAGTTTGATTTATCATTTCTATAGGATTTTTATTTCCAGTTTATTTTCCTATAATTAATATCTACTTTTTTGCTTATTTTAGGTTTATTTGGGGATTTCTGTTCTCTTAATTCATATTCAGTTCCCTAATTTTTTTCTCCATATGTTAATGTATGTTTGTATGGATATGATTTTCCCAAGATGGTTTTAGCTGCATCTAAGACATTTTAATAAGTTTTTAATCATTATTATTTTCTCTTGCATGGTTACCTGTTGCTATGATTTGTTTTTTGACCCACATATTTATTTAAAATGTATATGTTGCCTTCATTTGGGTCTATGGACACTGAACTACTTACAATTTTATAGTGTTATGACCTACAAAGAATTATTTCTTCCTTTTTTTTTTGCATTTATTTGAAAAATCTCTGTTCTCCAGCACTAAGAAATTTTTGTAAAAGTTCAAGTGACACTGAAAAATATGTATATTCTTTTGCTGCCCCATTTAGAAGATGTTCTAAGTCTTTTAACTCTTTGCAATTTGTTTAGTTCCATATTTTCCCCTTTATTTATCTTTCTGTTAGCCTTATCTAAAATTGTGAGAGTTATATTTATTGCCTTGTCACTATTATGTTACTGTCTTTGTATTCTTATAGCTCAAATAATGTTTCTTTTATGAATTTGAATGCTTTGGAGAGTATAGCTGTATTGCCCTTACTGATCTGTTGTCTATATAGTTTCTTAAGCACTAAAAATCTAATCCTCTGTCTTCAAGGAGTTTAATATTCCAGTAAGAGAGATAACATGTATAAAATAGGTATGTGAAAAAAATAAAACAAACAAACAAATGAATAAATAAATAAAATAGGTATGTTCAAGATTTATAGACAATTGTGAGGAAACATTTCTTATTTAACCGTGGTTTTTAAGTTGCAAAGCTAAACCATTTACCCAGGTGCTCTTGCTCAGAGTATAACAGTGTATGAAACAAACCAAGGTTTCCCTAAATGAATTCAAATGCCCCTAAATACAAAGATCCCAAGTTCTAAGAGCTGCATAGTGAAAGTCTTATATCTTTGTTGGTTTTATAAGCATGTCACCTTTCATAAGTAAATTGTACATTAAGCCAGGTCACTAGGACAAAACACAAAAGGAAATTGAAGCAATTATCTGAATAATTAAATGAAAGCAGAAGCTTTGCTGGAATCATTCAGATAATTGCTTCAATTCTCCACTTGGTTTGACTATGCTGACCTGGCTAAAATTGTCCCTTCATCTACCACATTTAACCTCTAGAGGAGCCTCAATGGATGTTGACAAACATTAATTTTGCATTAGATAATGGCCTCAGTAAATGACATAATTTTCAAGATAAAGGTGATGACCTCCTGAGAAAAAATTTTGGACGGATAGGGATAGGTAGTGAAGAAGTAAATGCTATTAATTTTTTTTTCTTCCTATAAAATGTAGGTTAGTATATTGTAACAGTGGTTGTTTTAGAACCAAAGAGATTTCAAATGAATACTGAATACTCTAGCCACCTATTACTTCCTTCTGCAATTAGGAGAAAATAGTCAGCTATTCCTAGGGGAGCAGTTTACATTGTGTGGTACAATGTTAGTCAGTAATCCAAAATCTCTGAGGTAATCCCTGTGCTGTGGTTTGAGATATGAAATGGTGGTGAGGGAGCAGCAACAGAAAGAAAGAAATTGTGAACATATTCAACTAATGGAGCAATATTCTTTCAGTTCCTAGGATTGACCTTCTTCCTTAATTTCTTCCTTTAAAATTATTCAAAAATCCGGGTCATTACTTAAGTGATGAACAATTAGCATGCTCTATGGGGAATCTAAAGATTTTTCTTGGTCAGTTTCACATAGATTATGATTAAGTGAGGCACTTTGCATTTAAATATTTGACAGAATTCATCTGTCACAGGCTAACTCCAGGGTACAGTCAAGTTCCCATTCTGGGAAGTTCACTGAGTAAATGAGGATATATTACCAGTTCTGGGTATAACTGAGAATTAGGAGTCATGATGTTCACTATACTAGAAATGTAGCATACAAACATGACTTTGGAACAAGTATCCAAGAAGAAAAAAAAAAGAAAAGAAAAGAAACTGAATGGAAATATCTTTGAGTTTTCTGCCTTTCCATCAATAATTATAAAATTTAGCTACCATGTTTAAGAGACAAGGTCAAAAGAACATTTGTGAATTGGAATATGTGCTAGCAGCTTTACCAAAGGAGTAGAAGTTTTGTATCTGTTCCTAGGCCAGAAAAAAAAAAAGAAAATCAGGATGGAAGACAAGGCCAAAAACCAAACAGAACATGACACAGTAAAACCTTAATGGTTTGGCTAATTCAACAAAAACATCTCTTCCCCTTGAACCAAAAAAAAAAAAAAAAAAAAAAAAAAAAAGCCATGTTTAAGTGCTATGAACCTTTCTTTGGAAGGAGCAAGTCATAATAGTCATCAGCAACCATCTTTGGATTACAATGAATGTCACCCCACCTTTAGAGTCTCTATAGTCAAAGGAATCGATTGACACAATACTTTTTCAGAATGTTGCTTCAACTATCCTAAGGGGGAATTATTTTCCTACCCAAATCTCTCTCCAGATTTAAAACAAGTATGTTAATATTCCGACAGTTGTTGATAGACACACCCATAAATTTTATGGTTATATGAATCCCACACACATTTGTAGTTATCTTTTACTTATAATAGTTATTGGGTGACATCACTCAAATGACAAAGCAAGTTATTGCCTGCCATAGTCATATAATGGATATTCTATAAATTTGTTGATGGATTGTTTTTAATTGTGTCTGATTCTTCACAACCCCCATTTGAGGTTGTTTTGGCAAAGATATTTTTTGTCATTTCCTTCTCCAGCTTTTTTTACAGAGGAGAATACTGAGGCTATAGAAGAGGAATAAGTGACTTGTCCAGGGTCACTTAATAGATATCTAAGGCTGATTTGAATTCATAAAGATGAGTTTTCTATTCTAGGCACTGCATCCTATCTACTGTACCATGTGTTTGCCCAGTCAAAGTACTAATCTTACTTTTGATGTTTTCTTCTCCTTTCTGGTTATTCTTAAGTTGTTTTATGCAGTATTTTTTTCCATTTCACCAAATTTATTTTTAAGAAGTTTTTTTTCTTCTAAGTATATGTGTGTGTGTCTGTGTGTGTGTATGTATGTACATATACATGTATATATGTATGGTTTTTTCCCATTTTGCCAAATTTATTTTTAAGGAATATTTTCTTCAGTATATTTTTTTCTATTTCATCAAATTTACTTTTTCAATTGTTTTCTTCAGTCAAATTGTTGAATTTTTCTCCAACCTATAATAACTCTCTTGAACAGTTCTCATTTCTATTCCCCATTTTTCTTCTATCTTTTTTTTTTTTTGAGATCCTTTTTTAACTTTTCCAAGAGAGCCTTTTGAGCTGGAGACAAACTAATATCCCCCTTTGAGGTTTCACTGAGGATATTTTGCCTATGCTATCTTCTTCTGGGTTTGTGTTCTGATCATCCCTGTCTCCACAGTAGCTTTTTAGGACCGGAATTATTTTTGATTTTTTGTTATTTTTTTAAGATTGAGATTAACTCCTAGGGTACAGGAGAGATTGTCTTCAGATTCCTCTACAGGACAACAGGAGCTTCTCACTGGTTGTATTGGATTTTGTGGTGCTGTAGGCTTCCCACTGGGCTGGGTTAACCTGGCCAAATATTGCCTGTTATGTTGGAATTCAGAGGCTCACAATTTATCTTCTGTAGTTGTATTGATGGTCTCACAGCTGGTCTACTGATCTACTGACCTTCTGAGCCAGGACACAGTAGCAAATATTGCAGTATTTTGGCTAAGGACTTCTTGCTGTATTATCCATTCAGAGCCTCCCTGCACCATGCCTGTGCTGCGCCATGTCACCCCTGCCCAACTGAGACACACCTTTCCTGAAATCCTTCTAAAATATCTTAAGCTGGAAAGTTATTATGCTCTGAATATTTGTGGGTTCTGTCACTCTAAAATATGTCCAGAGGCTTGATCTAGTGTTAGTTTTGAGGGAAGCTGGGCAAAACTCAGGCAATGTTCTGCTTTCTCTGTCATCTTGGCTCCATTCCACCCCTTATTCTTAAAATGTTAATTGAGGACCATTACTAGGTAGAGTCCTCCAGGTGATCTTTCAATAACAGTTTTATATATATATTTTTACTATGAATAAATCAGTGACATTCTTTCATGGAAGTATAGTCATCTCACAGGTATTAAGCCTTATTATACTTGATAAAGAATAAACTCCATCACATTACTCTCATTAAAAGATATTCTATTGTTCTAGCTAATTTTACTGAGAGATTTATTTGCTTGCTTTCTTCCTCTACAGGAGGCTTGGTTCTTAAAGATATTGCTAGTAGGATGAAGTTGGTGATGGGTCTTACCAATTTGGGAAGAATTCAATATGGGCCTGCAAATAACTATGTCATGAAATGATATGCCTAGGAAATATAGAGAGGCTCGCCTGCAGTGGACTGTCCTTATCCTCAGATTATTTTTGTTTGTTTTTGACAGAGGTCAGGAGAGGGAAGTAAGGGCCACTCATTAATTCATCCGCCAAGACATGGAAGAGTTATTTATATGGCCACAATAATGAAATTATGCCTGTTTGAAGTAGTCAGATGTTGAAATAGTATTAATATTTCTAATATTATTATATTACATATATAATATTATAATAATAATTTTAAATTGCAACAGTATAAAAATAAGAATAATGTTAAAGGAATCTTATGCCCCTAAAGCCTAAAGACTGAAAATACTTTGAGGCTCACTGAACTTTCCCATTTCCTAGATCTCTTGTTTTCAAAAAAGCTTTCTCTTTTATTCTCAGAAAAATCTCATTTACCTCACAGTTAGTGAGGATTGCCAATTAGCAATATCTTCTTTCCAATCTTCTTGGCAGTCTTGATAATTCTTTAGATGATGTTTTAACCATGGAAGAAAAGGCTTAACAACTTTCATTCAAACTGCATGAGCCTCTAGTAGTATACCTTTCATTTTCTCTACAGAGAAAAATTTGCCAATATCCCAAGTCTCAACACTCCAGTACTGAATAACTTGAATAATCATTTTCTTCTACTCTCTGTGATCTGAGTAGTGCTTGCTCAATATGCTGTGAAATATCACCCAAATGCATTTTTGTTTCACAAAGAAGCTCATTGTGGGCTTAGAAATGCTGAGAGATGAGTAGACATCTGCCCATGCCTTAAGTGTATACTTTGACCCAAAGTGGGTTTTCCATTTAATCCAAGTACAATTCAAAATTCTATCACCTTATATCTAAACTGGGTTTTCATCAGTCCTTTCTCACCTCCATCACCACTCCCTCCCTTTTAAATTTCTGAAATGTATTTTGACGCCTTCTATCTCACCCATCTTCTTGAAAAACCGTTAACCAATTACCCTGCAGTCCAGAAGACTCTTTCTCAGTAAAACTGATTGCACCATATCACCGACATGATAACTAACAGTACTGTCTTAAAAGTACTCCTCCAGTTAAAGGCCAATTAGTATTTCAACTATAAATTATTTTTTCTTAAAATAAAAAAGATAACTTGACTATTTTCAATTTCACCAAGATGGAATCTGGCTCAAAATGCCAATTCAAATTTTTTTTTCCCCTTCTTGTATATTTAAGCCAATTGTTTTCAGATGCAAAGCCTTTGTAGTAAATTTATTTAGGATTATTATGATCTATACTGCTCTTCTTTAATTTCTCCTCAGACAACTAAAAATAGGAAATGTGAAAGTAGATGTCTCACATAATAGACAATGCTCAGGAAGCCAATCACCAAACATGAAGTGTTCTATAATTTATTGACCTATCAGTAATCCTTTTTTATACAGGAATGATTTTGTGTTTTGGTTTGGTTTGGTTTGTTTGTTTGGCAACAAGATAATCCAGTCTGCAATTGAATAGTGAACAAGTTCTCTGCAAAGTGCCTATTAGGAATCACAATGGGAAATAACTGATCTTTTGTGTGACATTAACTTTTTTAAAAAGTGACCTATAGCCAATCTTGAAACTCAAAACTGTTTTGTGACTGATTTACATGTGTCTACCTGTTTGGGATTTGCAAATTGCCTCACAAGCCATACATTATTGGATTATCAATTTCATTTTAGTAAATATCATAACTTCTCATTTGAACTACAGAAGGAATCAAGGATCTTTGCCTGTTATTTTCTGCAGAATGTCTACAAATAAGAGCTCCAAAAACTAAGAAAAAAGGTCTTTCCACTACCAGGAGAAAAGCAGAACCTAAAGGAGTTTTCATTAAAAGTTGACATTTATTGTCAAAAATTGATCATTCTGTGATAGCTCATTGATGAAATATGAAAGCAGCAGACTTTGACATGATATAATTCTTCATTCCAATAAAACATCTTTCTGTGAATGACTTTTCATTAGATTTCACTAGGGTTACTTAAAACCACAATTTATATTGTGTCTGCATCAGAAACTGGTCCATCAAAGATAGTCCTGGAAAAGTGAAAGACCCTGAAAAGAATTTGGTGAGATGAGAAATTTGAATGTGAATAGTTTTACCCTTATCCTGATCCTGCCTCAAGTATTCAAATAAACATTAGCTTCTATTTGGGTTATAAGTATAAAGACAAAACAATTCCCTACATCTGCTCTGATTCAATTGTAGGTGATTAATGTGCCACAGCAAATACAGTCACAATTGAACTACCTCAGGAAGTGATCAGGCTTTTATTAATCCAAGTGGCCCATGAGATAGACAACCTACTTATTGGTGCTTGAGGAAAAAAGAGAAAGGTAAGAAAAAAAAAAAAAGCAAAAATAACCACATGTGCTTAGAAACCATGCAAAATGGCATAACATGTTCTTTTGGGAAATAGTCTGACCCTAACATCAATATTGACAAATGGGAAAATTGAGGTATAGTGCTTTATCAACTTGCTTTACTTACAACCCCCTTTGATAAGTTCTGAGAAATGTTTACTTTTCTGGACTGTGCTCTGAGGTATTCTGAGAAAGGAAATATAATTTTAGATAGATTCATACTGGGATATCTAACTTTTACTGTATATTTCTTTTATTTTAGTCATTGTAAATTTTCAAGGAATTCATCCATTTATACTATCAATGAGTAGTTAAATGCATCAAGAACCTCTTATGAAAACAACAGTGCTAAATTGTACAAAGGAAAGAGTTCTTTAAGAGGATTTGAAATCTATCTTTAAAGACTATATGTGTGATTTGGGGGGAAGGATATTTTTCATGTATGTATAACAAAAAACAATACCAAGGTATAGAAATATCAGCTTAATGAAAGTATCCAGGGAATTAATTTTTGAAAAAAATTATAAACTGATTATTAACCTGTTACTCATCTATCTACCTACCAACCTACCTAGTGCTCAGACAAGAAGAAAATGCCAAAATAGAACACTGAATTGGGAAGCAAAATTGATCTGGGTTCTATCCTTGGCATTACCACTATGTATCCAGGCAATTTTGGGGAAATTGTACTATATCTATGAGCCTATTTTTTTTCTTAAAAATAAAACAAGGATAATATATTGCACAACCTCCTTTGCACAGTTATTAGGGGGAACAAAATTATGTAAAGTTTTCCATACCTTATAGAGGAATAGAAATAGAAGGATCATCATTATTTTGTTAAATTACAAAACAAACTTTTAAACCTCAAATGATACGTAATTTTGTATTTGTGGGGAGCTCCTTCACAGGCACAGATAATGTCACCTCTATTGTTTAATAGATTTTTTTTTTACTTTGATGTGATCAAAAACAAATGACTAAAGTCAGGATGGGAAACTTTGTGGAAAACCATAGCTAAACTGACCAATAGGTCCAAATTAAAAACTAAAACTAAAACTTTGCAGCTTAAAACAGAATTTTTTTTAAGCACTCAAAATAACCTCCAGCACATGATGAATAATCAAAGTAAGATGATGCTAGAGAAAATCTATAGGGGACTTCACTTGGACAATTTGTTAGAATTACAAAAGATGTTTTGTTGAGAGAGAGAGAGAGAAAGAGAGAGAGAGAGAAAGAGAGAGAGAGAGAGAGAAAGAGAGAGAGAGAGAGAGAGAGAGAGAGAGAGAGAGAGAGAGAGAGAAGGAAAGAAAGAGAGAAAAAGAAGGAGGAAAGGAAGGCAGGCAGAAAGGCAGGAAGGAAGGAGAGAAAGAAGGAAGGAAAGAAAGATGGAAAGAAGGATGGAAGGAAGGAAGTGCCTTAGAATTATGAAATAAAGTTTCTTGAAATCATTAATTTTATCATATGCTTACATAATAAGCAACAAAAAATTTCACAATATTCTCTACTTTCTCTCCAAAAATTGAATGGAAAGAAAAAGGAAGAACAAAAGGGCAAGGGGGAGAAAAGGAGGAAGAGAAGGAAAGAATATGAAAAGGAAATATCAAATTATACTGTTCTTTTGATCCCTGTCAACCTTTTTTTCCTAAATCAAATCATATAAACATCTGTTAATAGGAGCATCTCTAAGAATCGGGTGTCAAAACAAAGGAGAATATAGGGTATGACAAAATAAGAACAAAGAAATGATAGGACTGGTTGCTAATCTTTTGATCTCTAAGGAAGCAATGAAAAAAATGACCATGTACAAGTTGATGATTAAAACAGTATATATGGTACATGTTTCAAGCCTAGAATGATTTTCCTTTTTACTTGGTTACAATCAAAGTTTCATGTTAAAGGTCAAATCTACCTTTCCTTTGAGTTCATCAGTAAATATTTGTTCATGGGGAGATTACATGACTAGCAGCCTTGTAATAGTAAGAGCTTTTTTCTCTTTGTGTACAATTCTCATATTACAAAGTAGAAAAAGCCAGAGTTCAAATAGCTATCTAAACATGCTTAGATTTATTGCTATTATTCCTGAAATAAAGAACAATATTTTCCATGATTTAAGAAGTGACTTGTTGAATTATAACTTACATTCTAGTAGCAAAATAATAAATGCTGAGTTCACAGATGTTAACGTGGCTTATAATATTATATGGATTGGTATCCAAAGATATTTTTATTATGGAATGTTCCACCCATTTCCCAGCAAAAATTCAGAAAAATAAAAGTAGGTAAAGAGAGATTCAAAGGTTGATAATGAAAAAGTAAATAGGAAAAGTTTTTTTATTAAGATTATTAAAAAATATTTATTTTGAAAATTAAAAATTTCTTGTATCAGATCTTTGCTACCTTCCATGTAAATTTTAAATCAATATTCTTACATATTTTAATAAAAAATGATGCACATTTGTATCGTAAGCCTCTTTTGATTCAATCATTTCTGTAACCTCTATGCACATAAGAAAAAATCTGATGGAAAAAATTAAACCAATTCCTGATGTGTACATTATGAGGGGGAAAATTAGTTATCCCAGACCATGCCAGCAAATGAAAATTTTCAAATAATGAAGGTAAAAACAGTGAAATAAAATTTTATGTCAATGGGTAAGGAAGGAAGGGAAAGAATGGGAAAATAAATAGATTGTAATATTTATTTACTATTTATTTTTAAACAGGTAGGTTTTGTCTTCCCTTGCTTTAAAGGTGTTCACTATGCCCATAAAAAGGAAAAAAGAAAATTATTCAAATATGTTGAGAAGCAGCATTTTTTCATGGTTGAAGTTTTGGAATTGAAAACAAGAAGTATTAAAGGACAAACTTAACTCTCCCCCTAACTATGCAGGTCAGCCTAGGTCAGTCTTTTCATGACATCTGTAAAATAGTAGTAATAACTATAGCACTGAATTTATAGGGCTGATCTAAGGATTAAATGAATATAATCACCTTGCAAAGCTTAAAATGTTATAAAAATATTGGTTCTTTTTTTTTTTCTTTTTTGAGACTAATCTTCCTAAACTCAATTTGAATATAAAGTAGCTTCCCATAAGCCTAATCACACTAGAAATTAGGTCACAAATCAATTATTACCCTTTTTGTTTCTGATCTAAGTGATTTTCTTTTTGTTTAGGAAAACTAGTGCCCACTAACTCACATTTTCATTATAATGGGAATATACTTAGTGTTAACACCTAGTTGACTTCAGCTCTGTAGGTCAGTCTTTTTTCAGTCATGTCCAATTCTGTGTGATGACATTTGGAGTTTTCATGTCAAATGCAATGAATAGGTTTGCCATTTTCCCTCTCTCGCTCATGTTATAGATGAGGAAACTGAGGCAAACAGGTTAAGTGACTTGTCCGAGATCACACAGCTAGTGTCTGAGGCCAGATTTGAATTCAGAAAAATGAATCTTCCTTGTTCCAGGCCCAGCTACTCTAGATAGCAGGCATTGAAGATGTGTTTGTGTTATTCTTTAATTTTCAAGAGTTGCTACTGTGGGAAGGTAAAATGGTTAAGAAATTAGAGTTAGAAAGTTAGAAAAGTTAGAAAGAACTGAAATCAAGTCCTACTTCTGACATATTCTGGCTGGGGGACCTTGAGCTAGCCACCCTACTTTTCAATGTCTGTCAGGCAATTCTCTTAAAACTAAGTTGCAGAGAAATTGAGAACCCCCTTTGGTAGAGAACATTTCCTCAAGAAGAGATTTCCTAAGTAATAAATTCTGAGACCTAGACCCAAATAAAAAGAATTGCAAATATGAGACACCCAAAAAAGTTATTGAAAAATGCATCTTAAGTCTTCATTAAGGCATTCTGTTCTTGCAATGCTTTAATAAGCTCAGAGTAAGTGTTACTTTAAAGCAACTCAGCTGGGTTTATTTTCCTATTCTCTGTTAACTCACATCATAAGCAAGGTCCTTAGAGCTCCTGGACCTTGTTTTTCATTTGTTGTCTGCTTCCCAGGTATAAAGTTAATATACCCAGGAAATTTCACACCTGTCAATCATAAGAAAAATCATCTATATCACTGTCTGCATGTGGATGAGCAATAGAAATTAAGCAGGCAGGTGTTCCAGAGATAAACAATTTGACTAATAAGTGAATTGCAAATGGACCACAGTTCTTCTGCACCAGAAACAAGTCTGGGCTCAATTGCTATATTGGCATGAGAAAAAGAGAGTTGGGAATTTTAGGAGTAGTCAAGACACGGTCATCATAGTAGGGAAGGAAGTAATTAAATTGGGGGGCAGAGAATGCAATCTCTATCTAGAAGGCAATATTGAATAAATTGCAGCAGCAGCTGGGTGAGCTAATTAAGCAAGGTAGTCATTCATTGTTGAGTTGTTTGTCCAAGTCTAGTATAGTCCCTACCCAGTGAAGGTAATTGCAAAAATTCCACAAAAGAGAAAAAAGCAATTAAAACAAATTCCTACAATTTAAATGAAATGGAGCTTATAAGTATATACTGGAGTAATTCAGGATTCCCAATTTGTTTTTATTCAACATGCTGTATAATTCAAATAATTGCAGGAATTTCATTTGAGTCATCAAAAAAATCAACATGATTTTCTCTTTTGTCCTTGGAAATCTAGTCTTTTAAAAATTGATCTCCTTATATAACAACTAGTTACTTTGGAGCAAAAATTGCGTACCCTCAAACAATGTTTACAGCTAAGAACTACGAGAATAACAGACACAAAGTTGGAAAGTACCTTGGTGGTTAAAGGTATTACAATTCTTTTTTCCAAAATATTCATCAAGAGTTTTTTTAAAAATGTGATTTGAATATCTTCTGTTCACAAATATCTTATATCAGGATAAATATTGAGTTATATGTTGAATTTATTTTAGAATTTCAGTACTGCATATATTTTTTTTCTTTATACCACTCAATGATTGGTGCTTATGCTAGGAATGCATAATTTCAGAGAGTAAAAACAATTAGAATTCTAAGACATATCAAATGGAGAATGTGTATGTGTATGTGTGGGGTGTGTGTGTGTGTGTGTGTGTGTGTGTGTGTGCTTCCTAGAATTTTTTAATAAGATGATTTCCCTGTCTATTGTGCTACACTGTACATCTTTAAGCAAATCATAGCAACAGGTGAAGTTTTAACAAAGCTGGCTTCAAAGGGGCTTCAAAAGATCACAGATGATCTGTGAACTGAAGCATTTAGCATGTGTTAGCATTTTCTGAGCTGCAAAATTCCATTATAAAACATTACAGAATGCTATTTTAAGCATTAGTAATCTTTCTGTTATTCTTCACATTCAAATTTTGAAGGGATAATTTTCAGAGTCAATGTGAATATGAAGTGAGAGACCATGCCTTTAGCTAGAAGTGAGAAGTCTGTTACAGTAAACATTTTTTTGTGTGTTTTGGCAACAACATAATTATCTAATGAATGAATGCCTATCAACATTCCAAATACATTTGCCAGAAATTCATATAAATAGTAATAGTAGCAGCAGCAGGAGTGGTAGTAGTGGTGGTAGTAGTACTAGTGGTAGTTATTAATAGTAATTAGCAAGTAAGAGTAATCACAGTTGGAAATGGTAGTAACATTGATAATAGTTGTATCATGTATATTCAAATATACTTTGTAGCAATGCCTATTGTTTAGGAATGTTTCTATTTATGAAAAATATGAATAGGACATGGTAGCTCAAATGCAGATGTATCCCATTAACCTTAACCTCAGAACATACTAGGTACCAGTACTAAAATCCCAATTCAGTACCAGGTAAGCTGCCAGATCCCTATGAGCTCCATAGCATCAGCTACCCCCATCCTAATCGCTCAGCATAGTACCAGACATGAAAGCAGCATCAGTGCAGTACCAGGTAAATGGTCAGGGCTTCCAGGCCTAGCACAAGAAGTCTGAGACAGAAGAAGCAGAACTCAAATTTAAAAGAAAGGAAAAAGGAAAAACAATGAGCAAACAACAATAGCCACAACAGTAAAGAATCTGACCATAGAAGAATATTATGATGACAGATTAAGATCAAAATACAAACTCTGGAGAGGACAACAATGTCAAAACACTTATGGGAAAAAGCCCAAAGAAAATTGAGAAGCGGTGTCAAGCCCAGAAAGAAATCATGGAAGAACTCAAAAAGAAGCTTAAAATCATATAAAAAGATAGGAGAAAAATTGGGAAAATAAATGAGAGAATTATGAAAAGAGTCAACAATTTGGAAAAAGAAAAACACATTTAAAAAGGAGACTGGACCAAATGAAAAAGGAGATACAAAAACCCACTAAAGAAAACAACACTCTAAAAAGTGAATTGGCCAGAAAGAAAAAAACAAAAGTTAACTGAGGAAAAAAACAAAACACCTTAAAAGTTAGAATTGATCAAGAAGAAACTAATGACTCTATGAGAACCAATCAAACAAATTCAAAAAAAAAATGTAGAACATGTAAAATGATTCACTGGAAAAACAACTGACCTAGAAAATAGATTCAGAAGAGACGGTGTTAGACTCATTTCGCTACCTGAAAGTCATAGTCAAAAGCAGGATATAGACAGCAATCATCAAAGAAAACTGCCCTGATATTCTGGAACCAAGTCAGGGGGAGGTGATGCAAAACAGGTATGGAGAGGATCTATCAATCAGCTCAGGAAAGAAATCCCAAAATAAAAGCTCCAACCAACATTATAGCCAAATTAAAGAACTCTCAGATCACTTAGGGTGGGTGGGTGATACTGCAAATTGTCAAGAAAAGAGACAAATCAAATATCAGGGAGTTACAATCAGGATTACACAAGATTTAGCAGTTGCAATATTGAAGGACTGAAGGTCATGGAACATGATATTCTGGAAAGAGTTAGGACTATATCCTACCAAATACTAATTGGATCCAAGATGAAAAAGAATTCCTAAAAAAAGCTAAAGAAATTGATAAAGTTGGTAGTGAAAAAAATTGGGAAATAAATGAAAGTGATGCAAGAAAATTGTGGAAAGAGAATCAACAACTTGGTAAAAGAGGTGCAAAATTACCAAAAAAAAAAAAAAAAAACACCCAACTTCAATATTTTAGGGGAATTAGAGCCAAGATGGTGAAAGATAGGCAGGGACTAACCAGAGACCTCTCCCAACCATCCAAATAACTTTAGATAATGACTCTAAACAAATTCTAGAGCAACAGAATACATAAAATGATAAAGTAACACAATTTTTCAGCCCAGTGTAACTTGAAATGTCAGCAAGAAAGGTCTGTTGCATCAGAATGGAATGGAAATCAGTCCAGCACAGGCTGTGTCAGCAAAGCACCAGCACCAGCAAACCAAGAATAGGCCTAAGAGCTACTGAATCAATGACAGTAGTGGCAGTTTCCAGGTCTCTCAGCCCACAAATACTAAAGACAACTTAGAAGGGCAACTGGAAAGGTTTATTACACTTGGATGAGAGTAGAGCACAGTCCAGAGCAGGAGCAGTCCAGCACAGCCCCAGCCCCAGCAAACCAGGTGCAGTTCTTGGGAGACATTGAATCACCAGTAACAACTCCATTCAGAGTTCTCAGCCCACAGACACTAAGGCAGGATTCTTTTGCTTTTGCTCAATCTTGAATTGGTGTCTGGTACTGTCCCAGTGTGAGGAAGATCACTAAAACACCAGAGTCACAGTGGAACAGGCACCATCCTCACAGTCCCAGGAGAGAAAGAGTACTTACCTACAAGAACACAGGCGAGGAGAGTTGTAAACATCTCTTCTTAAATAATATCATATTGGAAGAACTGAAAGCTTACAGGTCTCTAGAAGGATCTTGGAAAACAGCTATACAAAACCCTAAAAGCTTGGTAGAGTGCACCCTCCAACCTGGAAATAGAAACACACTTTGACAAAAAGTTAAAAATAAAGTAATAGGCTAAGAAAATGAACAAAGACAAAGTTTGACCATAGAGAATTATTATGATGACAAAGAAGATCAATATACACCCTCAAAAGAAGATAACAAAGTCAAAGCTCCTTCACCTAAATCCACCAAGGAAAATGTGAATTGGTCTTAGGCCATGGAAAAGCTCGGAAAAGATTTAGAAAATTAAGTAAGAGAGATACAGGAAAAATTGGAAAGAGAAATAAAAGTGATGCCTGAAAATCATGAAAAATAAACCAATGGCTTTGTAAAGGAGATACAAACAAATACTAAAGAATCAAAAAACACACTAGACCAAATGGTAAAAAGGTACAAAATCCAATAAATAGAAGAATGACTAAAAAAGCTGGATTGGCCAAATGGAAAGAGAGGCACAAAAATTCACTGAAATAGAAAAGGAAATACAAAAACTCACTGAAGAAAATTCCTTAAAACTCTGAATTGAGCAAACAGAAGCTAATGACAATGACAAATCAAAAAACTGTGGTGTTCTCTTTAAAATATAAGATGGTTCTCTCTGGGAGCAGGTTTCTTGGGGAGGTTTTCTGGAGGCAGCCTTAGTTTCAGTTCAAAGTAATAATCATTTCAAATGCAGCCAACTGATAAAATCCAAACATTTATTTTCTCCTTCCTTGTTTCCAAGAGCTCTTGCAGTTTGTCCTTTGCCTCTGCTTTCTTCAGCCTCCAGCCAACACAAAGATGGAAAATGGAATGAATCTGACTTTGCCTCCAAGAGTGGGCAGGTGGGCTTCTGTATCTCCCAGAGTGCTCTTTGGCCCTGAGAGCTTCTTGCTTATGTGCTGTTCACTGAGTACACACCAATCATTATATCACTGGGAAACCATTATTTGTTGTATGATTAAATCAATGCTAAACTAGATTTAAACATTGTCTCCTCGATTCCACTTAGTACCTTGTTTCAAGTTCTGGCCCATAACATCTCCTTGTAGGATCAGATCAATCATACTGAACCATGTTAAATTAGATAATTATTGTCTCTATCAACTCTAATGAGTTAACACTTTGTAAGGATTCCAACAAAAAACAATACAAGAAAATCAAAAGAGTAAAAAAAAGAATACAATGTGAAATATCTCACTGGACAAACAATTAACCTGGAAAATAGATCTAAGAGAGATGATTAGAAACTATTGGTATCTAAAAGTTATGATCAAAGTAAGAACACTGACATCATCTTTCAGGAAATTGTCAAAGAAAACTGTTCTTCTATTCTAAAACCAGAGGCAAAATAGAAATTGAAAGAATCTATCAAATACCTCTTGAAAGAGATGCCAAAATGTAAACTCCAAGAAATATTATACCCAAATTTCAGAACTCCTAGGTCAAGGAGAAAATATGGCAAGCATTCTGAAACATTTCAAGTATTATGGAGCCACAGTCAAAATAACACTATCAAGATAACAATATTCAGTATCTTCTACATTAAAATTTGGAGATCTTGGATTATGGTATTCCATAGGGCTAAGGAGCCAGATTTATAACCAAAAATGGCATATTCAACAAAATTTAATATAATCCTTCTAGGGAAAGATAGATACTCAATGAAATAGGTTTTTTTTCAGGTATTCTGAATAAAAAGACCAAAGATATACAGAAAATCTGACTTTTAAATACAAAGCTCTAGAGAAAAATTAAAAGGTAAATAAGGGAAATCATAGGGAACTTTATAAGGACAAACTGTTTACATTCCTACATAGGAAGATAATACTTATTAAGAACTTCCTCTTCATTGGGGTAGTTAGAAGTAATTTATATAGACAAGAAGGCACAGTGGTTAGTTGAATGTGAAGAGATAGTATCTAAAAAATAAAATTAAGTGCTGAAAGCAGAATTTATTGGGAGAAAAGGAAACAGAGAGGTAAAATGGCATAAATTATCTCACATAAAAAGAGGCAAGAAATAGCTTTTACAGTAGAGTGGAAGAGGGACAAGGTAAAGGGATGTGAGTGAATCTTACTTTTATCAGAATTGTCTCAAAGATGGAATAATATACACACTCATTTGGGTATAGAAATCTATCTTACTCTATAAGATAGTAGGATGGTAATGACTTGAAGGCTATAGAGATGGAGGTGTAGAAAGAAGGATATATAGGGGAATAGAGTAGTCAAAAGCAAAACACTCATGAAGGGGTAAAAAGACTTAGAGAAAATAATAAATGAAGGGAATACAATTAGCAACCATAATTATAAAAAATATTGAAGCAAGTTTCGGTTAAAAGCCTCATTTCTCAAACATTTAGATATGGAATCAACTAATAAAAATAAGTCATTCCTCAATTGATAAGTTATCAAATGATATGAACTGTTTAAAATAACATAATGATAGCTATATATATATACATATATATACACACATATATATATATCCATGTGAAAAAATGGTCTAATTGACTATTGATTGGAGAAATGCAAATTAAAACAATCCTGAAGCACTACCATATATCTATTAATTTGGCTAATAGGACAGAAAAGGAGAATAACAAATATAGGAGAGGATGTAAGGAAAATGAGACATTGATGCACTGTTGGTGGAATTGTGAACTGATTCAACTATTCTATAGAGCAATTTGGAACTATATCTCAAGGGCTATAAAGCCATGAATATCTTTTGATCTGTATTCCAAAAGAGATTTTTGAAAAAGGAAAAGAATTTATATGTTCAGAAAATTATGTGTAACATCTCTTTTCTGGGGAAAGAGAATTGGAAATTGAGGGTTTATCCATCAATTGGGTAATGGTTGAATAAATTGTGGTTTGTGATTATGATGGAATATTATTTTGCTATAAGAATTGATAAGCTCAGAAAAAAACCTGGAAAGACTTCTATGTAGAGGGCTGCAGATAGTGGGGGATTTATGGGTGAGGTATGAGACGCTTCAGCTCAGAGGGAACCTGCTGACAATATCTGGCTCCTCATTTTCCCTAAGGGTTTTCAGCTTTCCTGAGCCAGGGGGTGGTGACAACCTGTATTGCAGTTGAAGCAGAGTGATACCAAGTGGCAAAGAGTCATCTACAAACAATAGCAAATTTTCTATGTGATCCCACATGCACAGTATATAGTTAGCGCATGTGCAGTGTTGCTATAATTATATAAGGGTATTAGGATATATAAGGCTGAGAGAATTTGGAATAAACAACTCCATGTTTAGCCATCCATGTAAGTCCTGCCTCTTCATTCCTTTTCTAAGACCAAGAACTCAGACTGCTACCAAGATCCTCCAGAGAGCTAGTCCAGACACAACATTTGGCATTCAACACCCTGTCTTGGAAAGCAGGGCACAAAACAACTTGACTGATGTGATCAGCAGTGGAGGAGTCCCCTTGACCCTAGGAATAGGATAAGTATTAAGATAGGCAAGTGGGAAGATTTGGTAAGAGCTAATCTAGTCACTTTTGTTTTTCAGCTGAAATGGGGCAAATACTAACAAAAGAGCCTCCTTACCAAGGAAAGTATAAAATGTGCTTACTTAGGTTAGTAGAGAAGCAAAATTTGTTTTTAACTCAGAAGTAGATCAATGAGTTCTCAGATGCTCTGGAGTGCACATCAATGTGATTCTCTAAGGAAGAGAGTTTGGAGCCAGAGGTGTGGAAGGTAGTGGGAGAACAACTACTGTGTTTCCCCAATAATAAGACACTGTCTTATTATTTTTTTTGGACAGAAAAAACCACCAAAGGGCTTATTTTCAGGGGAGGGTTATTTTAATGAACATTGACAGCAATTTTAATAAACAGGTAAATGTGAACAAAAAAAAAGTACCTTTATTCAATAATGATCATGTCATCTTCTTCAACAACATCGTCATAAGTGTCCATACCCTGAATTCCGTCCTGGATGTCTTGCGCCTCTATTTCCTTCAGAAGAAGTGGATCCAATTTGTCATGTCCAGCAATATAGCTCTTTAAATGAACATGTCTTGTCCAGGTAACCTGCTCATAGTGCCTTGGCGTCACAGCTGTCAGTAATTTTATCCCATGATTTCTTCACCCAAGTCACGACTTCTTGCAGACAGGTCTTCACAAAGTTTCCATGCTGATTTCTTTCCATTCTATTTTCAGTGTAGTCATTGACTTCCATGCACAAATGGTCCTTGAATGGCTTGTTTATTGCAATATCAAGGGTCTGGAGATAGGCAGTCATTCCTGCAGGAATCATTACTTGATCTATTCTTCTCTCTGCAGGGAAGTTCTTTATTTCTTTAGGGTGGTGAGTGCTGGCTGAGTTCTTCTTTTATCCTGCATCATGCCCCCTGAGTTCTTCTTTTATCCTCCATTATGCCCCCTCACTCCCGCTTACATACCGGGTTTTTATGTTGTCCTGCCTCAGCTCTCCTCTGCGGCACTGCTCTCAATGGCGCCAGCAAGCAAATCACTGGGGAAGAACAGGATGACGTGCTCACTGCTGCAGCTCTGATTGGATGCAGTTCGGAGTGCGGCATGCGTTTCATCGGGGAGGGGGAGAGGGGCAGTGCAAACAGAGGGTACCATAATGTAGTGTGTAGCACAGGGGATCACCTTCACTACAGTAGCAATCTCAATAAGGTTTATTTTCAGGGGTTTAATTTTCAGAAATTATTTATTTCTAAAATAAGGCTTATTTTAGAGTAATCTTGCACAGTAAGGGGAGGGCTTATTTTTGGGATAGGTCATATTATCGGGAAAACATGGTAAGTGAATACAGTGGGATAAAATTTTCTTTATGAGCCTCACATATAGGAAAAAGAAAAAGAAAAAGAAAGCTTTTTAGCATGGGGTATCAAACAAGGAAGTATGAGGAAAAAAACAAGCAAAGGGTTGGTTCCCATAGCCCCTGAGGGTACAGCATGTGGGAAATAGCTAAGGAAGTCTTTTTTGGTATTTTGTTTATTTATATTATTAATTACTGCTCTAGGAGGTTTGAAGGGCATAGAGAGTTCAGTGGGAAGGGAGATAAGGACTGCCCTGGGAGGCTTGAGGGACATGGTGCTTCACTGTTTCTTAACCCACCTTTACTTCTGCCAAGTTGGAGCATGCACTCTTGGGGTATTCTCACCCTCCAGATCCTCCTCCCTCAACTCTGCTTTCATGGGCAGAAGAAGGAGGAGTGAGAGGGGCAGTAACACCATCAGCCCCCTCCAGCATAGTTTTGTCCTCCTATGTCCTAAGGCAAAGCAGAAGAAAAGATACTTTTTACTGCAATTAGGATTACTATTGAACACTTTGGCTTTTGGGGCAGGGCTGCTGTTGAAGGCCTGCCAGTACTCCCACCTGTTCCCATTCAGTGGAAAACTAATACACCAGTGTGGGTGGAACAGTGGCCCTTAACCAGTGAAAAAAAAATTCAGGCCTTATTAGATATAATACAGGAGCAACTTGACCAAGGATACCTACAACGCTCTCTAATGCTTGAAACTCTCCTGTATTTGCTATAAAAAAAGAAATCTGGAAAATGGAGGATGCTGACTGATTTGAGAAAAGTAAATGAAAAGATGAAAGCAATGGGAACTCTTCAGACTGGACTTCCATCTCCTACTCAGTTGCCTAGGGTATGGCCTTTTTGGGTTATAGACATTAAGGATTGTTTCTACTCCATCCTTCTGGATAAGGAGGATATGAAAAGATTTGCCTTTTCAGCACCAGAGTTAATTTAGCTAAGTCCTAAAAGATTTGAATGAACAGTTTTGCCACAGGGAATGAAAAATAGTCCTATCATGTGTCAAATGTATGTGGCTGCTGCTCTTTATTCCAGTAAGAAAAGCATTTTCAAAGTTATGTTATTATATTACATGGATGATATCTTGGCAGGTGCACCTGAGGAGCAAATGTTAGAAGCATGTTTACAAAAGACCATAGAAACAATAAGGAATTTCTAATTGTATATAGCCCCAGAAGAAATTCAAAGGCATGCTCCTTTTCAATATTTAGGATATGAAGTATATCCCAAGGTACTTACAGTACAAAAACTTTCTTTAAGAACAGAGAGGTTGAACACCTTAAATGACTTTCAGAAATTTATAGGAGATATCCAATGGATACATCCAGTGATAGGTTTAACTACTTATCAATTACAACTACCATATGACATCTTAAGGGGAGACACTGCTTTAGACTCACCAACCCAGATTACAAAAGGAACCCAAGAAGCTCTGAGAAAGATTGAACTAGTTTTATCCAATGTGGTTGAAAGAGTCACTCAAAAACCCTTGGAAATATCTGGTTTTGCTACAAAAGAGGTACCTACATCAGTCCTTCATCAAGGAGAAAGTGTGATTGAGTGGGTGATGCTCCAAGCACAACCAGACCAAAATCTTATTTCTTACCCAGTGGTTATGGCTAGAATCTTACTAAAGGCCATTAACCAGGTAATACAATTATCTGGGATAAGACCTGACAAGATATATGCCTTCTATACCAATGCACAAATTAATGTATTCTGTGAAACCATTCCAGAGTGGCAAATTTTATTGAACATAACTCCAAATTTTACATGAGTCCCCTTTAAAACAACCCAACTATTATATAATTGGCCATGGATTTTTGAAGAAAAAGTTTCTGAGGTTTCTCTTAAAGGAACAACCATCTTTACAGATGCATCAAAACATAACATTTGTACTGTATATTCTCTTGACAACTATAAAAAGAATAGTTATAACTTCCTTTCAAAGCACTCAGCAGAATGAGTTGTATATAATTATACTAGCTCTTACTGTTTATCCAGGAGATGTAAATATAATATCTGATTCTGTTTAATCAGTAGGTATGATACAAAGAATTACTACAGCCCAAATAAAATTTGTAGCCTCTAATATATATCAGCTTTTTAAGGAACTTAAAGAGCAAGTGAGAAAACATCTAGTAAGTATTATATCTTGCATGTCTACTTTCATACAGGACTTCCAGGTCCTCTTTTTTATGGAAAATCAAAGACAGATTGCCTTCTGGCCATGTTAGCTAATACTCCTCTATTTCAGGCAGCCCCAAAATCTTATTTTAAATATCATCAGGCTGCACAAGCTTGATGTCTTCCATTTGGGATAACAAAAGAGGAAGCTAGGAGCATAGAAAAAGCCTATACACAACTTGCTTTCCTTTCCTTGCTCCCTCCAGGAAAGAACCTTCATAGTTAAGACTCAGTGAAATTTGGCAGATAGATGTGACCCATTATAAATCTTTTGGTCATCTATCATCATGGATACCTTTTTAGGATTTACTTTTGCAGTACCAGCAGTAAAAGAGACAGACTGGGTGGTCACTGAATTCCTTACACAGGTCTTTGCAGTTATGGGCATGCCATAAGCAATAAAAACAGATAATGGACCTGCATATATTTCTAAACATTTTGCACACTTTTGTATACAGTATCAGATTTCACACACCAATGGCATACCCTTCAATCTTCAAGGACAGGTAATTGTAGTAAGGAGGAATAGAGACATCAAGATACTCCTCCAAAAACAAAAGAAAGGAGGAGCCACAGGTAACCCTAGAAAATGTCTAAATTTAACCCTTTATAGTATTAATTTTTTGATTTTTGATGAAGATGCACTGGCTTCCACAGACAGGTTTCATTTCCTGCCAGAAGGGCAGTGTCCAATGTGAGCAGCTCTGGTATCCTTAGATAATTGCCAGGTGATGTGGAGAAATCAGTAGAGTGGTGAATGGAAGGGACCAAATAGGTTAACTGCTTGGGGGAGAGGATTTGCTTGTATCTCTATAGATGGAGAAGGAATCAGATGGGTGCCAACAAGCCATATTTGCCTTGTCCATCAGAGAGAGATGAAGCAGACCCTTGAAATGAAGGAGAAGACCCAAGAAACATAGGATGGTTCCGTCACTGACTGTGTCCACTACTAAAAGAGCATGGCAGTTATGACATTTGACTCATGGACATCAAAAATTGTCGGACTTCAAAACCCTCAGGAATCATTGGAATCCCTGACACATGAAATGATCGACAATAAATTGGTTTTGGACTATCTTCTGGCTGCTGAAGGAGGTGTATGTATGGTTGTGAATTAATAGTTATTTTCCTTCCTTCTGGGATTCATGGAAGTCTTTTATAGTATCTTGTTTATTTGTATTGTTTGTTATGTTACTACTTGCTTGTGTGATATTACTACTTGCTTATATGATTCCTCCCATGCTGATGGATTTAATTACTGATGTATACAAACAAAAGAAAGAGAGAAAAGTAGAGGGCCACAGATAATGAGAGAACTCTGGGTGAGATATAAAACCCTTGAGCCCATAAGGAACCTACTGACAATGTCTGTTTGGCTCCCCATCTCCCCTAAGGGATCTCGACCTTCCTGAGAAGCCAGGGGGTGGTGACAACCTGTGTTGTAGTTGAAACAGAGTGATAGCAAGTGGCAAAGAGTCAATTACATACAATAGCAAAGTTATTTATGTGGTGTTATAGTTTAACTATAACATAGTATATAGTTAGTGCATGCACAGTGTTTCTATAATTATATAAGGGTATTAGCTTATATAAGGCTGAGAAAATTTGGAATAAATGGACTCCATGTTTGACCATCCATGTGAGTCCTGTCTTTTTACCAAGGACTCAAGCTGTTACCGAGATCCTGCAGAGAGCTTATATGAGCTGATACAAAAGTGGAATACACTGTGTACAAAGTAACAGTTATATTGTAATATGATCAGCTGTGAATAACATAACTATTCTCATCAATACAATGATCCAAAACAACTCTGAAGGACTTATGATGAAAAATGTCATCCATACCTGGAGAAAGAACAGATGATGTCTGAAGTGAGATTAAAGCATATTTTTTATTTTATTTTTCCTTGAGTTTTTTGCTTTGTTTTGTCTATCTTTTCTTTCACAACATAACTATTATAGAAAGTTTTGCATGATTACATGTATAATCTATATCCAGTTATTGCATTCTTAATGAGAGGAGTGAGGAAAGAGGAAGTTAGAGAATCTGGAAATCAAAGTTTGAAAAATGAAAGTTAAAATTATTTTTGCATACAATTGCTAAAAATAAAATACTAAATCAATGAAAATGAATGAATTAATGACATCTATAGACCATACAATTAATATGTATTAGTCAGTGTTTCAACCTCAGATATTTCTGACTTCATATAAACTCTATGCTTCTCAAAATAAGAATGATATTTACAGGAAATAATTCTTTAATCTCTTTAGTTATAAAAACAGCTGAAACTGGTACTATCCAAATTTGCCATCCAAAAAGTCCCAAGGATTCACTATGTATTGCCTTACAAGATACTAATTAGTGGTACTTGAAACCTATGAAATGTATAGGGAAATTACTAAAATATTTGCTACAGTTCTTTAGTTGATTCATGTCTGTGTGTATTCATGTATGCACATGTGCATGTGTGTGATGTGTGTGTGTGTTTATTTTGCTTTCTTAATCTAGGTTCTAGAAGCAGCCAGAAGGCACAGTTAATAGCAGGCCTAGAGCCAAAAAAAAACTGAGTTCAAATCTAGCCCCAAATACTTATGAGCTGAGTGATCCTGGGTAAGTCACTTAACTCTATTTGTTTCCATTTCTTCATCTGTAAAATGAACCAGAGAAAGAAATGACACTGCTTGCCATCTGGGGGAGGGGGTGAAGAGAGGGAGGGGAAAAGTCGGAACAGAAGTGAGTGCAAGGGATAATGTTGTAAAAAAAAATATCCAGGCATGGGCTCTGTCAATAAAAAGTTATAATTTTAAAAATTAAAAAGAAATAAAATGTCAAACTAAAAAAAAAGAAAGAAAGAAAGAAAGAAAGAAAGAAAGAAAGAAAGAAAGAAAGAAAGAAAGAAAGAAAGAAAGAAAGAAAGAAAGAAAGAAAGAAAAAAGAAAAAAGAAAGAAATACTCCAGTATCTTTCCCAAGAAAACTCCAAATGAGATCACTAAGAGTCAGATCCTACTGAAAAATAGTTAAACAACAATAATAATCTAGATTTTAAACTACTTGAGGGCAAAGCCTAAATCTAACATGCATATAAAGACACACACACACACACACACACACACACACACACACACTCTACTTTATTTCCTGTAGCATCTCATTCAAGATAAAATATATAGTGAGTGCTTGGTAAATACTATTTGAAAGGATTAAGAATAATTTTAAAATTGTGATTGGAAAAGATCAGAAACATAAATTATATTGAGGCCAAAAAATACAAATCAAATTGAATCCTAATATCCATAAAGTTAACAGATACTGTCACAAATAGCAATAGAATGTTGCTATGTAGAATATAAACATTACCCTTTGTCAGTATCAACACTCCTAGGATCACATATTTAAAGTCAAAAAGTTTTATGTGTGTGTGTGTGTGTGTGTGTGTGTGTGTGTGTGTGTGTGTATGTGTGTTTGTATTTCATATATATATATATAAATTTGGGGACTGGAGGAAGGGTACTAGCATCTGATGAGCTCAAAATAAGGCTCCTTGATATGGTATTTGAGCTGAGCCTTGAAAGAAACTGGCCAAAAGGCATAGACAGGCAGCTTTTAGATAAGGAAACCAATATATTTTACAATTATATAAAAAATCCTCTAAATCATTATTGATTAAAGAAATGCAAATTAAAGCAATTTTGAGATATCATTTTATACCTAGCAGATTGGCTAATATGATTGAAGGGGAAACCAACAAATATAAGAAACAGAGCCCAAATATATGATTGTAATGAAATACTACTATGCTATAAGAAGTGATGAGCTTGATGATCTTAGAAAAACCTGAACAGACTTCCACAAAATAATGAGGAGTGAAATGGGCAGAAGAAAGAGATGTTATATACAGTAACAGCAATATTGTTTTAAGAACAACTCTAAGTAACTAAATCATTTTATTAGTACAGAGAGTTTACAGCAAGGAAACTTCTACTAATTAATTGGTACCTTTTCTACAAATCATATTTTGTTTAGATTTCCATTGCTAGTCACTTGACTTCTTGTAGGCAACAACTATCATAAATAACCAAGTTAACTATAAAGAACTCATGAAAGAAGATACTATTTGCATCTAGAGAAAGAACTTATATGTAGAAGTATTTATAGGATGATTTTATACATATATATGCATATGTTGTATATTATATGTGTATTATATATATATATGTGTGTGTGTGTGTTTGTGTGTGTGTGTGTGTATGTATGTATGTATGTTTAATGGTAGCCATATCTAGGGAGGGGGGAAGAAAAAGAACTTTACATGATTATTATATATTTAACAGTTTGGAGTTTTTTTTGGCTAGGTATTTGGGGTTAAGTGACTTGGCTAATTTCTAGTCATATGAGAAGGTGCTCTAAATCACTATTGATCAGAGAAATGCAAATTAAGACAACTCTGAGGTACCACTGTGTACCTCTCAGATTGGCTAAGATGATAAGAAAAGATAATGACAAATGTTGGCGGGGATGTGGGAAAACTGGGACACTAATACATTGTTGGTAGAATTGTGAATGGATCCAGCCACTCTGGAGAGCTATTTGGAATTATGCTCAAAAGGTTATCAAATTGTGCATAACTTTTTACCCAAGTGTTTCTATTGGGCTTATATCCCAAGAAATCTTAAAGGATAGAAAGGCACTCCCATGGGCAAAAATGTTTGAGGCAGCCCTTTTTATGTGGCAAGAAATGAAACTGAATCGATGCCCCTCAATTGGAGAATAATTGAATAAGTTATGGTGTATAAATGTTTTGGAATGTTATTGTTCTATAAGAAATGATCAGTAGGATGGTTTTAGAGAGCCCTGGAAAGACTTACATGAACTAATGCTAAGTGAAATGAATAGAATCAGTCTTTCAAATACACAACAATGGCAAGATTGTATGATGATCAATTCTGATGGACAAGACTCTTCTCAAAGATGAGATAATTTGGGCCAGTTCCAATAATCTTATGATGATGAGAACCATCTACACCTAGAAAGAGGACTACGGGAAATGAGTGTAGATCACAACATAGCATTTTCACTTCTTTTGTTGTTATTTGCTTGAATTTTATTTTTCTTTCTTATTTTTTTTCTTTTTTGATCTGATTCTTCTTGTGCAGCAAGATAAATGTATAAATACATATGCCTAATTAGATTTATATATATATATATATATATATATATATATATATATATATATATTTTACCAATATTTAACATATATTGGATTATTTGCCTTCTAGGAGAGGAGGTGGGGTGAAGTAGGGGAAATTAGAACATAAGGTTTTGCAAGGGTCAATGGTAAAAAATTATTCTTGCATATATTTTGAAAACAAAAACTTCAATTAAAAAAAAGTGACTTGGCTACAGTCACATAACTAAGAAGTGTTTCATATTTAAGGTCATATTTGAACTTAGGTCCTCCTGACTCCAGGACCAGTACTCTCTCTACTGTGCTAACTTCCCCCACTGTTTATGTTCTGTATGTGGAAATATAAACCATACATCTAAAATTGATATCAGTAATTAGGTAGTTCAAAAGAAAGATTGGGGCAGAGCTGAGTATGATCTGACTCTAAAAAAGCAAAATTGTGTAGGAAAAGATAAAAATAATAATAATACTATACAAATGAGATTCAGAGGAAAAAGTGATAGAGGCATTAGATAGGGAAGAAATGCTGGTAGTTTTTAGATGCTATTTATATTGGAAATGGATTAAATAGAAAAATGTGTGTGTGTGTGTGTGTGTGTGTGTGTAGATAGATAGATCAACATGAAGACTTTGGCACCCTCCAAAATCTATAAAGAAATAAAGTAGAAAGCAGAATGGCAGTGAGATAAGGTATGTAAATTAGTAGGAATGGTCTAAAGAGGGAAGGAAAGAGTCTTGGGGGAAGATAAGGGAAGGATCCATAATAACAGCAAGGCAAGTTAAAAGTAGAACTAAAGTAGAAAAGTTAGTAGAGATAGGAAATGAGATATACACAAACACAAAAAGAATCAGGACTAGAATTTCTTAGAAAAAAAAGTAGGACTAGTAATCATTGATCTTAGGCAAAATCAAACTTCAAGATTCAATCAAAAGAAAAATCTAAATTATATTTCATCCATATTAACATTTTAGATGCATCACAATCTATGTATAAAGGTATATGTCTATATATGTGTGAATGTGAGGATTAAAAATTATTCTGCCTACAATAAAAGAGACTGAGGCAAAGAACTGAGCTAATTACAGTTTATTAAAATGTCCATGGTCCCCTCTAATGAAGTGAACTTTCAGATCTTCTTCCTGATCTGTGTTGCCTTTTCCTTCCAGGGCCCTATTTTTATAGAATTAAATGTCTAGTCATTCCAGAAAGCTTTACCAAATACAAAGTAATTCCATTAATTGTCATGTGACAAAAGCTAAAATAAGCAAAATAATAAGTCAGCAGAGTCACATGTTGGGTGAAATAAAGAATATGATCATACAAAATGGTTTATCCTTAGGCTAGGCAGGACAAAACAGTACAAGCTACCATAGTTATTGACTTAAGTGATCATAAGATGGTCATCATTTCCTTTTAGATAAAGGATTGGTCTGGAGGTACAAAAATATTTTGGAGTACTTTCCATGTAGTTGTGATCTCTGCCATGTTGGGCTTGGCCATGGCAAGAAAGTTAACTTTCTATAGCTAACCAAGTGAACTTAGAATTTGCAGTTCACAAATCTCTACAGAACTTTGATGTGACTCTTATCAAATTGATTAGTGCTGACTGGAATAGAGTAAGGTCCAAATGAATTACTGCTCACAGATATGTGTATGTTTCATATTATATGTGTGTGTATGTGTATTCATGTTTAACTATAGCCTACTTGGGGGAGGTAGGGAAGATGAAAAGAGAAAAGGGAAAGTAAAAAGTACATAGCAAAGAGCAAAAGAATAATTTACCAGGAAACAAAGAAAAGAGGCAGTCATGAATATAATGATTTCTATTATTATACATGCTTTCTTGAAATGGAAATTTATTATTTCATATTTTGAATCCTCCCTGATATGCTGCTGTTCCCATGACAATGTTTTATTTGTTTTTTTTTCTTTTTCTGATTCTTTTTCTATTTTGTATTTAGTTTTGCATAAATGTTTAAAAATAAAATAAAACCGGAGGACTATTTTAAAAAAATCAAACCTAGTTTCAGAAAAGTTTTGATAGTGTGAACAAATTTAATTTTCCCTAAAATGCCTTTTTTCTGCAAAAAGAAGTCACTACCAATTATTTCCAATCATATCAAAGGAAAATGCCTTAAAATTTAATGTATTTCATGAGTTCTCATCAAATATTTCTTGAAAGAAAGAAGGAAATATTTTTCAACATATAAATGATAATTGGGTTACCGTATTACATCGAAGTGTTTGGGTTAAGAGTTCCATGATCATGCTTGGGTTTACCTAAGCAAGGTCATATAATACACTGTATTTTGAGCAGAATCATCTAAATGCTTCAGTCCTGTAAAATTACTTCCAATGTCCATTTCAGGAACCCTGTTAAGGTTCACAGAAAAGGGAGACTAAGTAAATTCCATCCAATATTGAAGCTGCATTCACCTTATGCATATTTGTTCTTTCAATAAATTGTCTCTGATATATGGGGAAGTTTACAGAGTGTGTGATGAATTAGAGAGAGCAGGACTGACTGGGTTTTTGAAGTTAAGGGAGAACAGTTGAAATCAGGCTTGAGCTAAGTTTGGCTGTATCCAGTGACCCCATTAGTAATGCCTGTGACAAATGAAAGACATGTTGTAAAATTGAGGCAATGCAGGTCACAGTGGCAGAAACTAAATTATATATCCTCCCTACTTTTCAGTGCATACTCCTTGAGCTTCTCAGGAAGTCGTTAGGACTTAGAGCAGCAGCAGTAGTGGTGGTTGTAGTTAGAATAGCTTTATCCCTTTTGCAATTATTGGAATCTCAGACTTGCAATTAAAAGTTAAGTGAAAGTTTCTGTTTATTTTGCAGCAATGCCATGAAATATTTATAAAGGACCCTAAGTCTAACTTGCTTTGAGGAAATATAGATGGATTAATAATTGATGTGGCTGCTTTGCAGAAAATTAAGGTTGGAAGCACGTGTTTAAAAATTAAATCATCCATGGCCAAGACAGCAGATGTCAGTTAGTTAAAATCTTTTTTAAAAAATTCAAAGTGCTATTTGGTGTTTTCTTAGCCCAGATTCAACTGAAATCCTAATGAATCATTTCAGCTGTGCAGATTTTAAGACTCAAAGCTAGTGAAGAACTGGATAATAGAGGAATATAAACTTCACTCTGACTTAATAATTTTAGGGTTTTGGTTGTTTTTTGAAACTGTAACAGAATGTCAACACTCTCTATACTCTGCACTCTGGGGAGAGAGAGTAGGGAACTCAATCCTAAAGAACTCCTAATTGCATTTGAGAATTTTAATATTCATTTATATTGATAGAAAATCCCCATTGCTCATTAGCCTTTGGGCACATTTGCAAATCTGCTGATAAACAGACTATTGCTGCTATTACTGAATCAGTAAAGCATGAAAAAAGGCATTGTCTCTCACACCCTAATTCTTTTGAATATTTAAAATTAATAAAATTGAAGCCAAGAAATAGATTTTGAAAAATTTTCATCCAAAGATTTGCTACTCTTTGCCAAGGGTAATTCCAGCAGCTTGGGTCAGGAAGAGCATATATCTCATGCTGGCAGTAGGCTTTTGCACAAGATTTACAGTACTTGAAGTCTTGCCTGGAAGTATTATCTAGAGGGCAACCCTCTGATAGAAGTTCAGCAAATTTATTTCTGTCTGGAGAGCGGAAGTGAGTTTTACGTGAATATTACTAAACTGTACTGGAGGCAGAGGGATAGATCAAATAACCTCTAGAGGTCCTTATTAAAAAGTTTCATTTCTGGCCTCAAAAATGGACAAAAGTTTAAAAAGTGAATCTGTTCAACAGTGGGCTATGTATGTCCAGATAATTTTTCTAGACATTTTATGATAAATTTTAGTATAAATAATGAAAGCCTAAGCAAAAGTATTGAAGGTTGAAATGGATAGGCCACTATATTAGCATGGTGCTAGTCAGATCTAGTATTTCATAAAACAGAAGTTAAGTCATACATTCAACTGATCTAACTACAAGGTTTACTAATAATATATACACTAATTTAATGAACATAGTTACACAAGAAATATAGAATACAAAGACACTGCTGGATGTACCTTCTAGGAGGGAAAAAAATAAAAGTATATGAGACACAGTTTTGGTTTAATCTTATGTATTTCTCTATTATTTTCTTAACTCTATGCAGTCAACAAAACAATAAATTAAATACCGATTTTAAGTGTTTACTAATTTCTAGGTTTAAATGCTAATACTGAAAATTTAATAATGTGGTATGGGCCAATTCCAGCATACTATGAATACACTAGAGATATCAAACATATAGCCATATGCTCCATTGTAGTTGGAGTATAGACGGTCTGAACCAGATTAAAATGTAATTGGAAAATATTCAACTGAATGAATAAAAATAAAATAGCACATAGATACTTTAATAAGTCATTTATTACATCAGTTTGCAGCCGCAAGGGCTACCTCCCCTTTCTATTTGAATTTGACACAACAGATGTGTAGCCTACTTTATTTTCTTCTTAATGTGGAGAATTAAGGGAGAGTGAAGAGTTAAGGGTAAGTCTAAGATTATGAGCCCAGATAACTGGAGAATGGTAGTTTTTGAAATAGTAATTATTTTTTAATTGGAGAAAGAAGAAATAGATATAAGAAGTAGAGATAAGTCTTATTTTGTACCCTTGGAATTTGAGATACCATTAGCACATTTAGGTGGAGAACTGTAGCAAGCAGTTGGTGAACTCTCACATTACCTAAAGTGGGAAATTATGGCTGTATTTTTAGATATGGGAAATAGGAATTAAGTCATTTGTGTAGAAATGATTATCTAAAACCAAGAGTTGAATGAAATCATCAAGAATAGACAAGAAATAATGGGACAAAAGAACCTATGTTTAAGGGCTTATGTATTATGCTTATTCTATAGTTGACTAATGAATTTAGATGGACTAAAAAAAGTTAGGGAATGGTAAATAAGTTGTGGTATATAAATGTAATGGGAAATTATTTTCTATACAAAATGATGAACAAGTTGATTTCAGAAAAACTGGGAGAGACTTACATAAACTGATGTTAAATTAAGTGAGTAGAAGAACTCACAAGAATACACAGCAAAAAGATTATGTGATGATCAATGGTAATGGACTTGGCTCTTTTCAACAATGAGGTGATTCAAGGCAATTACAATAGATGTGATGGATTATGGAGACAATGTGGATCACAACATAGTATTTTCAACTTTGTTGTTAGGTTGTTGTTGTTTTTTTTTTCCTTTCTCATTTTTTGATCTGACTTTTCTTGAGCAGCATAATATATGTGGAAATATGTTTAGAAGAATTGCATAAGTTTAGGCTACATCAGACTACATGCTGTCTAGGGGAGGGAGAAGGAAAGGTGAAAATTTTGAAATAAGTTTTTTCAAGGGTGAATGTTGAAAACTGTCTTTGCATGTATTTTGAAAAATAAAAACCTATTTATGATGATGATGATGATGAAAATTTAGATGGGCTAAAAAAACAAATTGAACAAATTTTCTTCCTAATGTACCTAGAGCTAACAGTTTCAGAAAGCAAGAGTTCATTGGCTCCTTATAATTTCTTTTGTCCTTATAGATTTAACCTTAAATTGAAAATTCTCTGTCCTCATTTATGATGGAGCTAGTTAGGAATCCTTACACCCTATATAAGTGTTGGATTCTCCTGTTACACAATCTAGAGGTAGTCAGCTGTTAAAGAAAAGATTTCTCGATTTCTTTAAAGAGGACAGTAGGATGGGAGTCAGTACAGTAATAAGATTTTGGAATTTTAATGCCCCTTGTTCATGGGTCAATTATCACATGGATTTTAATGGTCAAAAGAGAGTTTGTACCCATGACATCATATATCTTCAATTGGGGGGGGTAGTATTTTTTAGTTAAAATATCAAAACTCTGAGAAATCTAAACATATTCCTTATTATTTTTTCTCCTTCCTCTCAAAAAATATAAAAATATAAAGTTCTGCTTTTGAAACTAAACTCATTACCCTAAAAAAGTGCCTATCTAATCGTTAAAAACAGTGCACAAATCCTGTGAGTAACTTCAAAAGAGAAATTAAAAATATTACTCCTAAATTAATTTGATCCTCCTAAATATTTTCTTCCATGAGAATATAAAATTTTTAGAGAATTATTTTGGTTTTGTCTTTGTATCCCTAATACTTAGCACACTATCTGAAATATGTTAGGCAATCATTAAATATTTTTTGAATTGAGTTGAGTTGAATTGAATTCATTTGACAGGCAATGACAGGTTCTGATCTATTAATCAGAAACCTTTAATTTAAGATCAAGCTCTGACATGTACTAGTTGTTTGAGTCTGAGTATCACTGAATTTCTCTGTGCCTCAGTTTCTTCATCTGTAAAATTGGAATTATAATAATCCTTTTGTTACCTTTAGGTTGCATAAAAGGATTATCATAATTCCAATTTTCAGAAAATCATTTCTGGGCATCAGTTCTTCAACTGTAAAATGAGGTGGTTGGACTAAATGGTCTCTAAAGTGCCATCCAATTCTGAATCCATGAGAAATGCTTTGTAAATCTTTGAAGTGTTATATAGAAATATGAATATTACTAACAATAATAAATCATGACTAGTTAATTTTTTAACAAAGTCATGATTTTGATGCAATATCCATGCATTTTTTCCAGATTTGAGCAATATATCACAGGAAAAACAAGAGAGATTCTTCCAAAGCATGGAGAAAAGTGGAATGAGATTGCTCATCTAACTTGCAGGTAATTACATCAGCTAACACCCTATACATCCCTATGGAATTTATGGTATGGAGAGCAGCTGGTCACTATTCCCAATGGGGATAGGACAAGGGAAAAATAGGTGTAAATTTCACTAGGACCAATTTAGAGTCAATATTAAGAAGAGTAAATAAAAAAGCTTAGTGATAAACTTGCTGATATCTACACAGATGCAAGATTAAAATTCATTCCCAAGTAAGTATGAGAAATATCTTCTAAAAGGAAATCATTGTTGTTTTTTTTATTGTTGAAATCATTGTTGTTGTTAAGAATAGATTAGGCAATTTTTCTGGAGTTATTTAAGTACATGGCTGCCTAAAAATGTTAGAAATTAAAAGATCTTGAAGATACACTCATGGAGTGAGACAAAAAAGCTGAAAACTACTCCATTCACATATAGAAATATCATGGCAGTTGCCAGAACAAACTGGAACTTGACACATTGCATGTATCTTGAGCTTCTTAAAAAATCTATATTGATATTTACTAATTTTTTCTTTCTTTTTTTGTCTTTGAAAATATATTTGTTAAATGGGATGATTCTTATATCAGCTAAAATTTTGGGAATATGTAAAATAAAATGTATTCAAAATTTTAACAAGAAGATAAATTTTTCCTAAACATTTGCTAGAGGTAGAAATTGATTTCATTAGTAGATGATGTCATTTGAAATTCTTTAGATACATATTTCTGGCATTTATACATTTTTACCCACTAATGCTTTTCTTTTCACGTTAATTTTTCATAGCTCAATGTGATAGTATCGCTCATTGGGGCCAAAATATGAATCTAATGTACCATATATCTACATTTCTGAGATCCGTGAGATATAAGCCACTTTTTCTTGCCTCTTTAGACACAAAGTGTCCTTTGTTAATCTACTTTTGTAATTTAGTGATGGTAATGGTCTATATAGCACTGTCATAAGTACTACAAAGAATATTTAAAACAATTAGCAGTTACTTCCTGTGTGACCTTTAGGGAGGTCACCAGTTCTCTGGGCCTCAGTTTCCTCATCTGCAAAATGAGAGATTTGGAGATAATCTGTGAATTCCTTCCTAAATCTAAATCTTGTGATCCTATATAGTAATATAAAATCCATAGAATTTTAGACCTACAGCAAACCTTTAAAAATCATCAAATACAAGCCCCTCCTTTTATATTTAATAGTTCATATTTCTATAGTACTTTATTTCATAGTCTTTGAGAACCATTCAAGTTTTCTCATTTTCACATTAGTCAGAATTCACAAATAGCTTGTTTGCATTAAGGGAAAAACCTGTCTTTATCTGACATAATTTCAAATTGGTTACCCCTGTCTGAATTGATAGCTTGTATCTAAAGGGAGAAGGGGGGAAGGTGGTCTCCTTTACATTTTAGTACATTTGTGTCTCATTACCCAGGTAATATTCTGTTTCGCTGTCTAATGTAACATGATATGACTATGGTAAACTTGAGAAAAGAAATCATTTGTCATAAAAGGCATCTACTTTTAATGTGGGTATCTGGTATCTCCTATACCAATTGCATGCAATAGTGCCACAGCCAAAGTCAACATCTGTTTTGGAGAGCTCTTTCCTAGAGTTGATGGCTTAGTCTAACAAAATAATAATAATTCTGAACAGATTGGCACATCACTTTCCACTCCAAAAGTATGACATATGATGTTTTATAGCTTCTAATTTGCTTGGAAAGTCTGTGTTTTTCTTGTGTATCATCTTTTCCTGCCTTGTTTATATACTTCACCACCTACATGGATTCACATTAAAAACATCATAGGATTCTTTTTTTTTTCCTTTTTTTGTCCTTAATTAAAGCAAACTATAGTCATAAATAACAGTTGCTGGTGGGGGGAGAGGGAGAAGAGGACTTATGAACTTAGTACTTTCTGAGATGACAGAAGCTGAGAAGAGTTCTGGTAGGAGGAAGCTTAATTTCCCTCAGTATTTAGAAATAATAATTGAACATTCCTAGCCCCAAGTAACAGAATGCCCATGAATTGCCAAAAACAAAATAAGCCTCTGAGTTATATATCTGTGCTTGGTGGGATAGAAAGTGGGGGAGGATACAAATCACTATATTTAGAGATATCTTTATATAATTTTGTAACATAAAATGGGAAGACTATAAATCTGTTTTCTGAAGCTTTCAAAAGTCTCCAAAAAACAATCCAGTGTTAATTCTATACTTTATCATGAGACCAAGGAGAACAATTTCATTATTATGATATCTAATTATATAGTCTTCATCATTGCTATTTTCCTTGCTATTGGTATTACTATCCATTATTTTAATTTGTAATACTTCATTTAGAGTAGAAATGAAGAAGGCTGAGATCAAGTATCTTTTTTAGTAAAAAACAATAAATATGTGAAATTCAGAGAAGCTTGGAGAAACTTTTGAGAATTGATGCAGTGATGAAAGAACCAGAAAAATAACCAACAATTACTTTTAGTCCATTAGTGAGTATCATTAGTACAGAAGAATGTGTGACGAAATTCCCTTTATCATGTCAACATTTAACTAGTTAATTGAGGGCACACTATGTTTCAATATGTGTAAGAGCTGTGACTTGAACTTGGGTCTTCCTGATTTGAAAATATGTTCTATAGGCATTACTGCAAGCTATTTCTCACATGATAATACTATAAATAGAAAGAATAATAAAATGAAACCAAATGCCATAAGATTACATAATTATATGGATCAAGTTTTGGCAATAATAAATATATGAGAAAATGCACCTTCCTTCATTGAGATTCAGTACTATGGATGATGAATATTGATCATTTGTTGGTTTTACTTAAGCATTTTTCTTTGTTACAAGAAAAGATTCACTGAATGGGGAAGAAGCAAGATATGGAGGGAGAGGAATGTGAAGTAAAAATAAAAATTATCAAAGAATTTTAACTTAGAAAAAATTAAATATACTTTCTTATAGGAATTGGTAACTATAGATAGTAATAAAAGTGTTTAGAAGAAAACAACATTCCTCCCCCCCACCCCCCCCCAAAAAAAAAAAAAAAAAAACAACGAACATATCATTTATATGTTGATATGACCAATGTGTAACTTATAAAATAAGGGAAATAATTTTGAATCTTAACTTGTTCAGTGGCTAAGAGCAATAGGTCATAGAGGAATATTCCTACCTGATGGTCCCTATAAATAATTAAAATGGTGTTTCCACTTCCTAAATTAAATGTCATTCTCTCCATTACTGGTTTACATAGAGTGGAAAAGTGATTTCCATATGGTTGATAGCAAAAAAATACATAGATAGATTAATGAATACATAAATAAATAACAGCAACAGACATTCTAGTGGAACTTTTGTAGAAAAGTTGCTCCATCTTTTTAGCTAAGTATAATTTAAATGTCAGAGAGAAACAAAATAATATATAATACCTAACCTATGAACTATAAAACCATTAGTTTCAATAATTTGGACAAGAGTAGGGAAAGGTAATAGGAAAAGTAATAGATGCTTTGAAGCTTTCTTTTGTAAGTATTACCCTATAAAATATATTTTTAAATCATTTTAAGAATATTACTCTTTTTCTGAATCCTCTCTTCCACTGATTCTTAAAGTGAAAAGGCCAAGAAATCTAATGAGAGGTGTTGAACTTCCTAAGGACCTACTTCTGTTTTAGGAACTATAAGAATGGGGAAGGGGGGTGCCTAGAATGTGTATTTTTTATCTACTTAGGATCATGTATCTGTGATAGCAAGTTAATGATCACGACACTTGGGGACCTATAAAACTATTGATACATTCAAAAAGAAGAAAGTTTTTTTATTATTATTTTAAGTATGCAGTACAGGAAATCATGCAAAATTTTGCATTGATAACTGATAATTATTATGAATAACATAATCAGTTAAATCTGTTCACTTCTCAAAATTCATTTTTCATAACAGATTTTTTTTCCATCCTACTATTTCTTTTGAATATTTGGATAATTTTTTAACCTATTCCACTTACCACCTTATCTTCTATCACCCCTCCCATTTTCTTAGTAATGTTTTTTAAACCCACTCCACCCACTATCTTAACTTCTATCAAGCCTTACCCTCTTTTCTTATCTGTTTCCTTAGTATTTCTACACTCCTTAACCTATAGTTAAATTATAGGTTTAAGCCCTATATGTTTTATCATGCCTTATCCTATGCAACTGGGCTTTCAAGATGCTACCTCTCCCATCATAGAAGAATTCATATATTTTCATGACACACACTAATAATTGTCTTCTTAATTAGCTCATTAGTGCTTTATGTATTAATTCTTATACTCACAACACAATTAACCCACACCTTTTCTTTTCCTCTTTCTCCTCCTACTTCTTTATAGGTTAGATAAATTTCTATACCCAACTGAATGATTAAGTTATTCCCTCTTAGAACCAAAACTGATGAGATCAAGCTTCAGACAATGCTCATAGCCCTCTCTTCCTTCCCTCAATTGGGAATTACTCAATTGTAATAGGTCTTTTGTGTAGAGGATCACAGATAGTGGGGAACCTCACTAAAGTGAGGTATAAGACCCTTTAGTCCACTGGAACTCTGCTGATGTGTCTGGTTTGGCTCCTCATCCCCCCTAAGGATGTCTCTGACTTCCTGAGAAGTCAGGAGGTGTGACAACCTGTGTTGAAATTTCAGAGTTATACTAAAGTGGCAAGGAAACATCAGTACACAATAGCAAGTTGTCTATGTGGTCCACACATGTTGTGTGCTATAGTTATGTAAGTATATTAGGCTGAGAAAAATTTGAATAAACGACCTTCTGTTTGACCATCTTAATGAGTTCTGCCCCTTCATTCCTCACCCATGATTAGGATTTGGGCTGGTACTGAGATCTTCTAATGAACAAGTTTGGACACTTTTGCACCTCTTCATGTGAATTAATTTTTTCATTATTCTTCCTCCTTCTTCGTTTTCCAGTACAGATCTTTTTCTACTGAATATATTTTTCTCTGATGTCATCACATCACATTGCATCCATTCAAAAACATACCCTAGTCCATGTGATGCCTCTCTATGTCTGCCCCAGTGACAGATACAGTTCTCAAGAGTTACAGGTATCATTTTATCATCTGAGGATATAAAGAGTTTATCTTTGTGCTAAGTGAAATGAGCAGAACCAGGAGATCATTATATATCTCAACACCAATACTGTATGAGGATGTATTCTGATGGAAGTGGATTTCTTCGACAAAGAGATCTAACTCAGTTTCAATTGATCAAGGATAGACAGAAGCAACTACACCCAAAGAAAGGACACTGGGAAATGAATATAAACTGCTTGCATTTTTGTTTTTCTTCCTGGATTATTTATACCTTCGGAATCCAATTCTCCCTGTGCAACAAGAGAACTGTTTGGTTCTGCACACATATATTGTATCTAGGATATACTGTAACCTATTTAACATGTAAAGGACTGCTTGCCATCTGAGCGAGGGGGTGGAGGGAGGGAGGGGAAAAATCAGAATAGAAGTGAGTGCAAGGGATAATGCTGTAAAAAAATTACCCTGTCATGGGTTCTGTCAATAAAAAGTTATTTGAAAAAAAGTTTATCTTTGAATAATATATATTTTTACTTTCTAGTAAAAATACTGCTTACCTTTCTAAGCTTCTCTTGAGTCCTGTGTTTGTAGATTACATTTTCTGTTTAGTTCTGTTTTTTTTTTCAATATAAATGTTTGAAAGTCTCTTACTTCATTGAAATTCCATTGCCTTCCCTGAAAGATGATGCTGAATCTTACTGAGTAGTTAATTCTTGGTTGTAACTTTAGGTTTTGCTTTCTGTAATATGGTATTATATAACATGATTCTTAATCATTGTTGAAGCTGCCAGATCCTGGGTAATCCTGACTGTTGTTCCTTGATATTTAAATTGTTTTTGTCTGGCAGCTTGTAGTATTTTTATCTTGAGATTGTAGTTTTGGAATTTCACAGCAGTGTTCCTTCAGGTTTTCTTTGTGGGATTTCTTTCCAGAGGTGATCAATGGATTCTTTTAACAGTATTTCCCCTTCTGTTTCTAGAATATTGAGGCAATTTTCTTAATAATTTCTTGTAGAATGCTATCCAGACTCTTCTTTTTTAGTCATGAACTTCAGATAGGCCAATAATTTTTAGATTGTCTCTTCTGAAGTCTTATATGAGCATTTCCAAGGAACCTCTTTGGGCTTGAGACCAATTCATGTCACTCTTTGAGATTTCCTCTGTGGTCATTTTGTCCTCATCTGAGTTTGTGTTTTGGTTTCCCCTGTCATCATAGTAGCTTTCTGTGGTCAAGGTTCTTCTCTTTTTTTTTTTTTTTTGCTCATTTTCTTTTCTTTCCCTTTGTTATTTCCTTTTTTACTTTTATGGTTGAGCTCTGCTCCTGAGGTAAAGGGGGAACTGTCCCAAGCTTCCTATGTAGCTCTGATCCTTGGCTTTGAGCACAGGGGCCCCTTGTGTTTGCGGGGGGGTAGTTTTGCCTGCTCTTTTCAGGAAACAGACTGGTTTCCCAGAGTTTTCCCTTAAGCTAGGGCTAGAAGCCGCCCCACTTATTTGCTTCACTACTGAGCCAGAACTAAGGTTCTTAGTTGCTGATTTGTTGTGATTATTGGTTTTCCCAGAATCTAAGTGAGCTGAGCTGAACACCTTTTTCATCTCAGTGAGACTGATTTTTATAGAGGTTTTTTTTCAGTCTGTCTTGACTGCAGAGTGGTTTCATTCTGTCTGACTCAGTTCAGAGACTTGGTTTTATGTGGTTTTCAAGAGAAACTGGGGAGAGCTCAAGCAGTTTCCTGATTTTACCCCACCATTTTGACTCCATCCCCATTTTGATGAACATTTTGATATAAACTAATGCTTGCAGAAAATTTAAAATAACTTCTTTATTGATATGCCTCCTCAATGATTTGTTAAAAAAAAGAAAACATAGTTTATGTTGAAAAGCATCAGTTTTTATAAAACAGCAATTTTTTTGCTTATAAAAATGACCTTTTCCATGTGGTAGCAGTTATGACAATATGCAGTAAATACACAATATTTTACTACCTAAGTAAGTAAAGACCTTTCCGGGCTGTCAGGTTCACTCTACATTACCTTACTAAATTATTACCAGAAAAGAAGTTTATGGTGTTGTTGCAAGAGAGTTGAACACTACTCCAAATCATTTCATTCTAAGATGCTGAATATGTAATATATCCTCATGTCATGCTGTTTCATGGTTTAAGTCTCTCTAAATGAAAGAACTCACTACTTTTGCCTCATTTTAAACACTAGCATTACTTTCAAGTACAACTTACAGATTTAAGTTTGAAAGAATCCAAAGATAACTTACTCTAACTCCTTTTTAGTATAGACGAATGAAGTTTATAAAACTCATAGAGGAGAAACATCTTGGACAATATAATCCTTAACATCTCTCTAATCTTAGATGTCTATGAAAAGTGATATACTGAAAAAAGTGCCAATGTTGGAATCAGAAAATATATATTCAAATCCTCATTGTGCTATTTTCTAGTCCTGTGTTTTTGGGCAAGTGTCTTTTCCTCTCTGGGCCTCAGTTTCTTTATCTGTAAAATTAAAAAGTCAATATGAATTATTAAAGTCTATCCTAGATCTAAATCTATGTTCCTATGATTATGTAAGATAAAATATTTTATGCACCCACATATGCACAAAATTATATGTACTTGAATTAGAAAATAGAATAGACTCCATTATGATTGGAAATAGCTTTATTAAGTTACTCAGTAAGCATCAGCTTCTTACTGGCTTAGCTCATTCCCCAATTCAGCATTCTATTTGGCAACAGAAGAGCCCTTTATTATTTTACTTTGGGATTCATCAAAGAGATGAAGGATTTATTTTTAAATAGTGCTAAATCTATAAGTGACTAAAAAAATCTTTCATATCCAAAATACTCTAGCTGAAGGAGGAAGGGGGGGGGGGGAAACATCTGTAATTTAGAAAGAATGGTCTACAATCAGATATGTGGCAGACTTTCCATTAGTCCATGCTATGTGAAGAACAGTTGGCAAGGTTGCAGTTCTTTCTTACAATGGTAGAAATACAATAAAATCAAGCAGAATATTAAAAATGAAGTCTTCTTTCTGACTTCAAAAAGGGGTGTGTGTATGGGGGGGGGGAGACATCTAATTTCCTTTCAATCATCTAAAACCTATAAGGCACTAAAATAGAGCTGTTATATTTAGAGTTTTCTCCAAGAGATTAGTGGTCAAAAAACTACCAATTTTAAGGATAAATGAACGCTATCAACAACTATATACATACATATATATATATATATATATATATATATATATCAACAACCATGTATATTTTAAATTCCCCAAACCACTACTAATAAGAAAGAAATACAAATTAAAATAGCTCTGAGATTTCAATGCACACCTGCATAATTGCAAAAGATGAAAATAGTAAATGTTAAGGCAACTATGGTAATGTCTAATATAATATTGGTAGAGCTGTGAATTTGTCCATCATATCATTTCATTTGTACAATTCTTTGTTGGTGATTCATTGCAACCCTGTTGATGACAACCATGCATTTCTCTCTTGCTCACTTGGTGAACTTCAAATTCACTTCTTTGGGGAGTTTTAGACATACACCATCACTGGAAGAATATTGACATTAAACAGATCTGTTTCAGGAACTAAAAGAATTTTGCAATTCCCAAGGAAATACTATATTCCCTCTTCCTGTTTGTTCTAGGCTAAGACCATCATACATTCTACATATATAAATTGGGATTGCAGAAATACATATGAAATATCAGTATAAAATGTAGATCTAATAATTAGATTCAATATGTAGTTAATATATATTTCAATATATAGTTAATATCTAAGATATTTAAATGGATGATTATGTAAATAGAAATATTTCTGATACATAATTAGGTAGTCACTATAAATTAATTATATACACCTAAATATAAATGATAAAAATAGAGAGAGGTAGAATATAAAGTCTAATTGCTTATCATAATTTATAAAATAGGCATTCTTTATCCATTTAGTTTTTCTTTGTAGTTAGTCCAACCCATTTTGGTGGATTATTGCCAGCATTTAAAAGATTTTCCAACATTTGGAGACATATTGCAGTTGACACCAAATTATCCACAAGTAGGAGAGTCTAGAGAACTTTGCTATTTATAAGGAATCACCATCCTATTTGGATTTTGCCTTGAACATTCTTCTCGACAGTGGCAAATCCTTTTGATGAACATATATATATATCACCATTTTATACTTTTGTTGTTGCTGTTCACTTGTTTTTCAGTCATGTCTACTTCATAATCACATTTGGTACTCCTGTGATTGTAGATAAGATTGTAAAATATTATATATATGCACACACACAAATGCATACAACTATATATACTTGAATTGGAAAATAGAAAAGACTTCATTATAATTGGAAATAGCTTTGTTAAGTTACTCAGTAAGCATTAGAATATTTTCTTTCTTTGGAGTGGCTCCTTCTCCAATTCCATACTCCATTTAGGCACAGAAAAGCCCTTTATTATTTTGCTTTCAGATGCATCAAAACCATGAAGGATTTATTTGGTGTTTTCTTGGGAAAGATAATGAAGTGGTTTGCCATTGCCTTCTCCATTTCATTTTACAGATGAAAAGCTGAGGCAAATAGGGTTGAATTACTTGTCCAGGGCCACATGGCTAGAAAAGGTCTGAAGCCAGATTTGTACACAGACAGATGATTCTTCCTTATTCTAGTTTGCCACTCAATCCACTACACCACCTAACCACCTCATTTTATACTTATCCTAACATTAATTAAAGGTTAATTGAGTGAAATTATCTCCTTATTGTCCTATGAAAGAATATCACATCATCTTAATGTATCTATGAAAGATACCTTATTGCAAAAGAGTCTTTATGCTAACTAAAAATAATAAAATAAAATAAAATAAACATAGTATAATCTGGTATTTTCCACATGTTGTCATAAGTTGTCTGTAAATATGTGGTCCACTGTGGATTCTTGTTCATAAAATCCTGCCTCTTTCCTTCTAATAACATCTTCAAGTATTCTCTAGATTATGTGGGTATATGAATTTCACAATTATATAATTTTCACACATGTATATGTGTATATATTATATGAAAGTTGAACTATAAGTTTATAGTTACTGAGGTTCTCTTGGTCACATTTTTAAGCAAGGCATAAGATTTGGGGTTTTTTTTTCCCCATTCCTTTGGTATTTTTATTTCATTCAATTGAGAATCTCAGTGTTATATTACTTCCAACCTGGAGCTCATCTATAAATTAGACTAGTAAAATTTCTTTTCCTATATTTTCTTTTTTTTAGTGATGTTTTTACTTCCTCTATAATCCCATTTTATATTGCTATCTAAATGAAATTGTTCCACTGTCTTTTATTGTGAAAGAAGTTCTCACATTTTTTATAGATATTGCTAATCTTTTTTTGGTTATCCTCTTTCTAGTTCTGCCAACTAATGACCCTTAGGAATGACTTTGCTTACCAATCTGTGAATTTATTTTTTTCAACTATTTATCACTATTTGATGAAGTAATAATTCTTAAAATCCAAATACTTTTAAGCTCTAAACCAATGTTGCCTTCGGATACCAGTTCTCTCACCGGGTAAATAGACCGGGTGTTTGCTGACTAAAGTGGTTTGTAGTCTCTTTTGCTCTCTTTGCTATGGCAATTGATTTATATTACTTATACTTTCATATAAAATTGTTATAATTTGTATAAAAGTTCTTTATTCAATATTTCTCATTTTAAAATTAATAATTTAAATAGGTCAGAAATGTTTTCATTCAATATATGTTTTTTCATTTTTATTTTCTTAATATTTATTTAATTTTTATTTATATGGTTCCTTATAAATTTTAATCTCCACCTGAAATATCAGTGTTATGAATTACAAAAATAGCTAATAATAACTCGTTTTTAAATAACACTTCAAGTTTGCAAAGCACTTTGTGTATGTTAATTAATTTGAATGTATACAGATGGTTGATTCAGGAATAATTCCTATATCAGTTTACAAGCTGTTTCTTGTCTATTAACATTTAACAAATTTCATTTCTTATATGTTTATGGTTTTCCTTACATACAGTGCATTTCAATTATTTTTTTCAAAAGAAAGTATTCATAGTACATAGAAATTGAGATTCTATATACTCTACAAGTCTTTGACTACCTTCCTTATTCCTGAACCATATTTTATAGAGTTGGTTTTCTTTTTTTCCTATTCTCACCTATGCTGACCTTTTTTATTGAAAATTGCAATTGCCTGAGTATTTTCCAGTTCAATTTTTATGATTTTTATTGTTCTTTATAGAATTTCTCTATCTCTTAATCCTCTGCACCAGATGTTTCAATTATTTTCATGAATGTCATTTTCAAAATCCTTATCCTGGACACTGTAATGCAAGGTGATTAAATGTCACTTGAAATGATATTAAAATCATGTAATGATTGTTGCCTTTAGTCACACGATAAAAACCAATTCTACCAATTACTTTGTTTCTCAAAAAACCTATTCTATTTAACAATTTCTTTTTGTCTTCTGGTGTCATTTGTAGTAAAAATGTCAAAATTAAAATAACTTAGCTCTTTTATTAGTAGGTCTACATCTTGGTGATTGAATAAGAATATTACAGCTGAAATATCAATAGCTAAGTTAGCAATTATCAAAGGCCCAGTCTAAAATCTACCTCTTGTATCCATTGTCTTCTTTTCTATTACTCTTATGTATTAGAAGACAATTATGAAGGACTTATGAAAGTGTATTTTTTGGCTTCACAAGTTTCCTTTGGCCAGCTTGCTGATAATAAGCTTCCACATACTTACTTAGGCTAGTCCATAGAAAAAAGCTGTCGGTTTCAGGAAACATATTACATGCCTTTCTACTATGATAAAAGTCAATAATAAATAATGCATAAAAATTGTCAAGACAAATCTTTTATATCAAATATCTTAAAGGTGATATATATGGAAATCCCAGGTTACAAATAGCAAGCTTTTTAATATCCTTCTCAGCTTCAGATTAGCAAGATTATTTTAATTGAAACATAATGTCCTATTCTGATGTTTGGTTTAGATATAGCTTAGATGTGATCCTAGATACTTGAAGGTTATGCCAACAAAGCGCAAATTCTGGAAGGGTCTACAATTTAATTCTCTCTCCTATTAGACTATCATCTCATGGAGAGCAGGGACTATCTTCTTCCTTTCTATAATACCAGAACATGTCATAATGCTTGTCACATCTAAGTTGGACCAATATGTTATACAAAAACTCATTCTTCCTTCCTTCTGAAACCAAGAGTTCTCCAAGTGCAAAGTTTAATTGGTTGTTAGCTTCAATGAGTAAAATAATCTGCTGAATGAGGTACTCACTATTGACCTTGTATATTCCTTATTAGTGATGAGAGGTACTTGCAATCCCTGTCTGAATAATGGCTATTAATTTAAACTGATTATTTCATCATATAAGGCAACACTGTATAGCACATAGAGTATTGTTCTTGGTATAATAAAGACTTAGGATCAAATTCTACATCTGATATTTATTATTTGTATTATCTTAGACCATCACTTGTTCTCTATAAATCTCAGTCACTTATCTAGGATTTACATAATGTCTAAAAGTCTGTCATAACTATAGTGGCTCCTTATACTCTAAAAGTTATAGATTATTCAGTTACTTTTTAAAAATATTTCATGAAGGTCTACCTTGATTTAAAAATATTGACACTTGTTTATAAAGAACTTATAATATCATGGGGAAAATAAGGTTAGCAACAGTAAACTACACAACCGTAACAGACAGGTATAACAAAATGATAGATTTCTGACCTTGTTTACAGAAGCAATTTCAGTCATTATGGACATAGAGAACTTGATGAAAGTAAGAACTGAGCCATAGAATAGATAGCTTTTAGACAGTAAAATCTTCCATATAAAGGAAGCATCATATGTCTTTGGACAATGAAACCAGTATGACTAGAGGAAGAGCAATTTAAATAGTAATGGGAAATGTTTTGATGGGGACAAATTATAAAATGCCTTAAAAGTAAAATCCAAAAGTTTAATTTTGATGAAGAGACAATGGTGAATCATTAAAGGTTTTTGAGCACATGATGAAAATAGTATTTAATTTACTGTGACATTTATTACAAGACACAATGCAGAGGGTAGTCTGATAGTACAGAGAAGCCAGCCACTAGATTGTTCGCTCAATTTTAAAATATTTATTTAACATCTATTATGTTCTAAGCATTGTGAGATATAGGGAATACAGAACAAAAATAAAAGCATTCTTTGCTCTTAAGGAATTTGCATTCTACTGGAATTGTTGTAATAATGAATTGTGAAGTTATGACGCCTTGCTCTAGAATGTCAGTGATAGTGAGGCTCAGAAAGAAAAGAATGGTTAGGATATGTTTGTGGGGCAGGGAAGAAATGACTGATTAAGTATAAAATGGAAAGATAAAGAATTTTAGGAAAGTATTGTTTCTTGTTTTTTGAGATTTCTTAATTATATTTCTTTTCTGAAATAAAACATGGCAGAATAAGATAAATTATTATGTGTACTGGGTTAAGAATCATCAGGCAAAGGCTTGTATCTCTGCCATTAAGTATCTATGTAATTTCAAGTGGACACTGACTCTCAGTTTTCTCATCTACAAAATGAATGATTAGGTCTAAAAGTTGTTTAAGGTCCTTTCCAGTTGTAAACTTGTGGTCTATAGTTTCTAGTTGGACATACATTACATTTTCCATACTATATTTAAAATACAGAAATGAAACAAATTCAGCAGAATCTTCACTACTTTAAAAAAATATCATTTTCAGTTTTTTTTTTGTTTCTCCCTCCACTCAAGACAACATAATTCATTAAGCAAATTACACCCACAAAAAAGAAAGACAAATTTGTTATAAGTGACCACAAGAAGTCTACTCACCAAGAATGTGACCTAGTGCTTCACTAATGGAGCAACCTCTTTGGGACTTGCAAGGGTTGGCATTTATAATGAGACTAATTAGATTGTGAAAATGCTTGGCTATCTCTTCAGCATACAGTCTGAAGATACAAACAAGAATACAAACCATCTCTTTTCTCAGCTTTCAAAGACATCCTAGTCAAAGGGTGATGGTAAGGTTATATAGTTTTTTTTTTTTTAAGCAAAGTCAGAATATTAATAACTCATTTTATAAAATAGTGAGTTTAAGTAGATTTTTTTCCTAAGGTCACATGACTACTGAGTGTCTGAGGGAAGATTCAAATCTGACACCCATTATTACTCTATCATAATAACTTTGACCTTTGGGCGGGGGTGGGAGGGGGAGAATTGGTATTTATCCTTTTGAATCATACAGCATTCCCCTACTATTAAAAAAAAAAAAAGAAAAAAGTCATGACTGTGTCTCTGTGTGTCTGTGTCTGTGTCTGTGTATGTGTGTGTTTTAAAAATATATATTATTACCCTTTCTGTGTTGTACTGGGAAAGGGGGAACAAGGTATTAATGTGAATTTATGAAGCATCTTTTAATTAAAGGGATTAAAAAGTACTTCATATATATCATTATGTTTGTTTTTATAATGTGGACAAGTTTTTCTGGGTTTTTTTTTTTGGTTTTTTGTTTGTTTGTTTTTAGGGATGAGGATAACAATATTCTTGAGTACTGTTTCTGTTTTGCATACTAACCATGTTGGTTCTCAACATGGTTTGTTTTATTTTTTTTTGTTTTGTTTTTTTAAGGAGGGAGGATAACAATATTCTTGAGTACTATTGTTTCTATCTCGCATACTAACCAACTTGGCGATTCTCAAAATGTTTTCACTTTACTTCACTGCAAAACTTTCTTTGACCTGAGGAATTGTGGCACATTGAATATCGAAACTGACAATATGAGGCATGTGGTAGGAAAAATTCTTTGCTTGAATAGGAGGAGGGATTAGAATATTATTCCTCACTCTAAGTGCACTGACTAGGAGGCAGTGGAGAGAATTAGGGGCCTCTACAGCAACGATAAATAATGGCCAGTGGCAAGAGATGGACACCAATGAGAGTGCAAAGCAAATCAGCTCTCAATAGCAATGGCAGTCCAATGACAAAAGAGTGAACACTGGTGTGTATAGTGGCAAAAATTAACCCACTGTCCCCTACTGGCTACTGTAACTTTAGGTTATCCATTTACTTATCCATACTGGTGACAGTACAATACTCAGTAATCATTGCACAACCTGCATGAAGAAAGAGGATGGAGTACCAAGAGGTGATAATGTTGGAAAAAAAACTTGCCATAAAATGGCACCCACAGCACTCCAATACCCACAGAAGCAAAGGGACTCTCAAGGGGCAAATATTTTTCTTTTGCAAAATCACAAGTTCCTAGAGGTTCTCAGAGAGAGAGGTCCTGATAGTGTTCCAGGGAATACTAAATGGGTTGTGATACAAGGCAAAATCCCTAACTTATGATGAAAAATAGTAATTGTTCTGAGTCTTTACCTTTTTTGTAACCCTGATGCTCTTGATGCTGTTCCTGCTTATAGTCAGCTTTTTTATATTGAGCCATCCACTCTGAATGGCAAAGATTTGACATCACACATCACATTTACCTCATAATTTGGACCCAGGACTTGGTTCTTTCTACAATTCTCTAAGATTCATTTGTTTTGTCCATTCTCAACAATAACCCTGATATCAAAGAGGTGGTGTGCCTGACAAAAAAGTGAATTGGATTTAAGTGAAGGAGGGCTATGCAAAGTCACCAGCCTCATTTTCTCCTCCAAAGCCATTGGAGTTTTCTGGCAAGATATAGATAGAAAGACTGGAGATGGTCCTCAATAAAGTAAAATACCTTGGTCTTTTTAAGAACAGTTCTTTAATAAGTCTCAGTTTTGGGGCAGCTAGGTGATGCAGTGGATAGATTACCAGCCCTGACGTCAAGAGAACATAAGTTCATATTTGACCTCAGACACTTAACTCTTCCTAGCTGTGTGACCCTGGCAAGTGGCAAGTCACTTAACCCCAATTGTCTCAACAAAAAAAAAAAAAAAAAAGAAAGAAAGAGAGAGAGAGAGAGAGAGAGAGAAACGAAAGAAAGAAAGAGAGAAACGAAAGAAAGAAAGAAGAAAGAAAGAAAGAAAGAAAGAAAGAAAGAAAGAAAGAAAGAAAGAAAGAAAGAAAGAAAGAAAGAAAGAAAGAAAGAAAAAGAAAGAAAGAAAGAAAGAAAGAAAGAAAGAAAGAAAGAAAGAAAGAAAGAAAAAGAAAAAAGTTTCAGTTTGATTGAGGCAATACCCAATTGATAATTAAGGCTAGGTAAGAATTGAGGCAGAAAATGGTCTTTTACTTTGTCAAAACAAAATCAATTTGGCTTTCTGACCAAAAGAGAATCAATTGCTATTTACATTCATTCTGAGTCAATCAAGATGCAAACAATGATCATGTAAAATTTAGTCTGGATTGCAGTGGATAGAACACTGACTCTGCAGTCAAGAGAACCTGAGTTCAAATACAACCTTAGACAGTTGACACTTACCAGCTTTGTGACCCTGAGCAAGTCACTTACCCCTGATTGTTTTACACACACACACACACACACACACACACACACACACACACAGAGTCATATGTGTTATGTATATATAAAACATAAGAAGATAAAATCATTCATTTGGTAAGTTGTTAAATTATTTGTTGTTACTTGATGTTAGCATATTGCTATTTGAGTGTTTTTTGTTGTTGTTGTTGTTTTGTTTTTTTTCTTTAGCACTGCCTTTATCAGACTTTTTGAATACAAGGGGTCAGGATTGCCTAGTACTAGACCTAAAGTTACATAAATGGTAGAAAGTCCCCTAGTAGACTTTAAGGACCTTATACCTAAGGGATGGAATGTGGCAGGAGTAATGTCCTAACCTCCTTCAATTAAGATAACTTCTGTTTAAAAGATATGAAACTTTTTTTGATACTTGGTTGATTTAAAGAGATTAGGGCTCATTTGCATCCAGAAAAAAAACTATGGAGAGTGAATGTAATTCCACACATACCATGTTCACTTTTTTCCTTTTTTTTTTTGTTTTTCTTCTCTTATAATTTTTCTCTTTCATTCTGATTTTTCTCTTTTAACATAATTCATAAAGAAATATATATTTAAAAAATTAATGTACATGCATAACTGGAAAAAATAAAACTTTTTTTTTTAAGCAAAGTCAGAATATTAATAACTCATTTTATAAAATAGTGAGTTTAAGTAGATTTTTTTCCTAAGGTCACATGACTACTGAGTGTCTGAGGGAAGATTCAAATCTGACACCCATTATTACTCTATCATAATAACTTTGACCTTTGGGCGGGGGTGGGAGGGGGAGAATTGGTATTTATCCTTTTGAATCATACAGCATTCCCCTACTATTAAAAAAAAAAAAAGAAAAAAGTCATGACTGTGTCTCTGTGTGTCTGTGTCTGTGTCTGTGTATGTGTGTGTTTTAAAAATATATATTATTACCCTTTCTGTGTTGTACTGGGAAAGGGGGAACAAGGTATTAATGTGAATTTATGAAGCATCTTTTAATTAAAGGGATTAAAAAGTACTTCATATATATCATTATGTTTGTTTTTATAATGTGGACAAGTTTTTCTGGGTTTTTTTTTTTGGTTTTTTGTTTGTTTGTTTACTGTTGAATGACCCACGAATATTTTATTTTGTTCCAACATTGGAATAAATAGGTACAAATTAGGAAACATTAGAGTTATGTCTTTGGAAGAGCAGATTGTGGGGGTTGTTATAACATTTTTCTTTTTCTTCTTTTTTCATGTTATTCCTTATCTTTAAATATATAAACATTCCAAGCTATTAATCTTCCTCCTGACTCCTTTCCATTCCTTTTTTTTTTTGACTGTTTATAAATGTATTGCATTGCTATGTTGTGTCTTTACAAAATAATTGTATCAAGTCACCAACTACAAAACTGAACCCTGCTTCATGACAAAGAAAAACAATTAAAGCATAAACATCCAATACACTGACAGCATTTTGTGATGTGTGTCATAATCTATCCTAACAGCCCTCTACCTCTTTCCCAAAATAGGGTAGGTTTCATTTTCAGTGGTTTTTCCATTACTTAAAATTTTACTTCCTTTTTGTAAATGGACCTTTCAATTTTAACTGAACATTGCAAATGCCTCACTCCAAAATGATCCTTTCTGTAACTGGGTCACAAGAAAACAGATGTCATAAATGTTTAGCCTATAAGTAGCAACACTTGTACTTTTAGGTTTTTGGCTCAGTCCTTTAATTGCATGAGGGAGCAATTATCATTATTATTATTATTTATTTATGAATGCAACCATACTGTTACAGAGAAGATATAATAATTCAGATTTATATAGCACTTTGAGATTTCCAAATATTTCCATCACAATAACCTTGTGAAATAGTCAGCACATCTATTTTTTCTGTATTTTCCATATCAGGAAATTGAAGTTCAGAATGCTAAGTGACTTACCCACAGTCACATAGCAACTAGAATCAGGATTTCAAGTCCTTTTTTTTTTCTTTTTTACCTCTAAGACCAATCCTCTTTGCATTACATTTTAAAGATTCATATTTAATAAGGAATTCCCAATATAACAAAAATCAATAAGCATAAAGAAAGCATTCTCTATGTATGAGGCACTGTACTAGCGCCTAAGAATTCAGACAAAAAAGGAACAATCCCTTTGATTAAGGAGCTTACTGTTGGGGGAGACAAGAGTCTTTGTCTGTCTCTCTCTTTCTCTCTGTCTCTTTGTTTCTCTGTGTGTGTCTCTGTCTCTTTGTGTCTCTCCCTATCTCTTTGTTTCTCTCTGTCTCTGTCTCTGTCTCTGTGTATATATATATATATATGTCTGTATAGTCATAAACACATGCATACACTGTATGCCATATTATGAATTTCATATCATTTTAAGAGAGAGATACCAATAACTGAGGATTCAGGAAAGTTGACACTTGAGCTGAACTTTGAAGAAATTAAGTATTCTAAGAGCAGAGGCAGAAATTAAAATGAGAAACCAGAGCATTCCACACAAGGGAGATTCTTATGCAAAGAAGGAAAGTTATATGGGAAGCACAGGAAGGTCAATTTGGTTAGACTGGACAAAGTGAAAGAGAGAAAGTAAGGGGGCTGGAGAGGCAGGATGGATACAGATTGTAAAAGATTTCAATGCTAAATTGTGTGGCTTGCATTTAATCCTTGAAGCGATAGAAGTTGATTAAACAGGGAAATGCATATGGTTAGAAATATAATGGTGGTAGCTGTGTGGAAAATAAAATGGAGAGGGGAAAGGAAGAGAGATCAATTTGAAGGCCTTTGTAGAAATCCAAGTAAAACTTCATAATAGTTAATTTCATTTATAAAAGACCTCCATGAGATCCTAGTATTCTGCAGAAAAGAGTTTGAAAATAGCCCTAAGTTACACTGGAGCAGGTTGGGCTTTTGTTTCCATTATCCTAAACAGAACCAAAGAAAACATTGAATGTTACATCTAGGCATTACCTTTTAATTCATGTACTCAGTATGTCTGTGTAAATTCCTTTGTAACTACAAAAACATATATTGATTCTGAGACAAAACCTGTGAATCATTTGTGAACTGCTGCCAAGGAGCTAAGGTGTTAAAGAGAGGTTAATTTGGAAGAATCCAGGTGAATCTATGAGGATATTCCGGGGAAGAATAATCTGCATTTTTCCCCCTCCTTAAGTTAATTTTCCATAGATTCTATGTATTGCTGCAAAGAATGAAAACATATCTAGAAATTTTTATTTGCATATTAAGGGTTTTTTGTTTTGTTTTGTTTTTTTCACTTTGGAGACAATAACTATTAGGGGAACCATAATAGGAAGAATTAAGGAAAATGAGCTTACAGAATATTTGCCATGCTGTTCCCATTTGGAAGCTTCATCATAAAAGACAAATATTCACTCTGGCCTTCCAATGAGATTTTACATTTTCTCATTTGGATTATATTGTTTCCTATCCATTCTTTTAAAACAAACTGAGAAATGTCTTTATACTGTAAAGAGAAGAAGACAAGGTCAAAATTGTATTCCTCTCATTTTTTCAATATCTTTGAAATTTATTTTAAGTTTTCCAGAATTATCCATTCATTTCTGCCATTGTTATTTTCCTGTGAATTTTGTATTTCTCATAGTCAGCTTTTCTAACTCCACAGATTTAGATATTTCAAAAACTTACTCAGTTAGGAAGGAACAGTCCTTGATATGATGTCAATGTACCACCCAAATGATATTTATCCTTTGTAGCCAGAAATATTACAATGAAATTGTCTCTACTTGTGATCTCCTATTATAGAGAGTTCTGAAGCTCTGACAACTCATGACATTATGATATACTCCTGTTACATGGGTAAGGCAGACAGAGAGTGCAGAGTTCTCAGCAGAGCATAAGTAAAGATTTATAGACATGGCGAAAGAACACTTTGCTTGCTCCCTTCTTTAAATAATTATGACTTTCCATGAATCTCTTTCTAAATCAACTGCAGAATGACAAATATCTGGGCAAAGAAAAGGCCACAAAAATATCACTTACAGTAAGCAGCAGTGAAGATTTTAGAATCCTCCTATTGAAGTATCTGTTGGACATTGTTTATATGATTCATTGCAGAGAAGACCCTGTACGTCTTCATGTATTGTATATTTCTTCCATTATCATTCAGAAGGCCAAGAAAAAAAAAAAAACCTTCTCTTTTTTATCAAGCTTTTTTCTCTTCCCCAAAAATGGAGTAAGGAAGGAAATCTTTTTCAGTTTATATTTGAACAAGTTATTAGAATATTATTATTATATGTTATTATAGTGGGATTTGCAAGTTGGAAATGAGAAATTTTTACCACCCTCCACTAAAAGGAATTCTAGAACATTGCTAGGTGGAAGAAGGAGGGAAGATTGCTTATTTCCTATGCGAGAGTTGTTCCACTTAGCTGAGATTGTTTGAAGAAAGAAGATACTTTTAAACGATAAATAAATAAATGCCTTCTTTTAAACTGTGTGCTATGTACTAAATAAAAAATGGAACCTGTCCCTGACCTTCCCTCACCTCCCCAGACCTGTGATTTTATCAGCAAAGGAAATTGAAGTTCAGAATGCTAAGTGACTTACCCACAGTCACATAGCAACTAGAATCAGGATTTCAAGTCCTTTTTTTTTTCTTTTTTACCTCTAAGACCAATCCTCTTTGCATTACATTTTAAAGATTCATATTTAATAAGGAATTCCCAATATAACAAAAATCAATAAGCATAAAGAAAGCATTCTCTATGTATGAGGCACTGTACTAGCTCCTAAGAATTCAGACAAAAAAGGAACAATCCCTTTGATTAAGGAGCTTACTGTTGGGGGAGACAAGAGTCTTTGTCTGTCTCTCTCTTTCTCTCTGTCTCTGTGTATATATATATATATATATATATATATATATATATATATGTCTGTATAGTCATAAACACATGCATACGCTGTATGCCATATTATGAATTTCATATCATTTTAAGAGAGAGATACCAATAACTGAGGATTCAGGAAAGTTGACACTTGAGCTGAACTTTGAAGAAATTAAGTATTCTAAGAGCAGAGGCAGAAATTAAAATGAGAAACCAGAGCATTCCACACAAGGGAGATTCTTATGCAAAGAAGGAAAGTTATATGGGAAGCACAGGAAGGTCAATTTGGTTAGACTGGACAAAGTGAAAGAGAGAAAGTAAGGGGGCTGGAGAGGCAGGATGGATACAGATTGTAAAAGATTTCAATGCTAAATTGTGTGGCTTGCATTTAATCCTTGAAGCGATAGAAGTTGATTAAACAGGGAAATGCATATGGTTAGAAATATAATGGTGGTAGCTGTGTGGAAAATAAAATGGAGAGGGGAAAGGAAGAGAGATCAATTTGAAGGCCTTTGTAGAAATCCAAGTAAAACTTCATAATAGTTAATTTCATTTATAAAAGACCTCCATGAGATCCTAGTATTCTGCAGAAAAGAGTTTGAAAATAGCCCTAAGTTACACTGGAGCAGGTTGGGCTTTTGTTTCCATTATCCTAAACAGAACCAAAGAAAACATTGAATGTTACATCTAGGCATTACCTTTTAATTCATGTACTCAGTATGTCTGTGTAAATTCCTTTGTAACTACAAAAACATATATTGATTCTGAGACAAAACCTGTGAATCATTTGTGAACTGCTGCCAAGGAGCTAAGGTGTTAAAGAGAGGTTAATTTGGAAGAATCCAGGTGAATCTATGAGGATATTCCGGGGAAGAATAATCTGCATTTTTCCCCTCCTTAAGTTAATTTTCCATAGATTCTATGTATTGCTGCAAAGAATGAAAACATATCTAGAAATTTTTATTTGCATATTAAGGGTTTTTTGTTTTGTTTTGTTTTGTTTTGTTTTGTTTTGTTTTGTTTTTTTCACTTTGGAGACAATAACTATTAGGGGAACCATAATAGGAAGAATTAAGGAAAATGAGCTTACAGAATATTTGCCATGCTGTTCCCATTTGGAAGCTTCATCATAAAAGACAAATATTCACTCTGGCCTTCCAATGAGATTTTACATTTTCTCATTTGGATTATATTGTTTCCTATCCATTCTTTTAAAACAAACTGAGAAATGTCTTTATACTGTAAAGAGAAGAAGACAAGGTCAAAATTGTATTCCTCTCATTTTTTCAATATCTTTGAAATTTATTTTAAGTTTTCCAGAATTATCCATTCATTTCTGCCATTGTTATTTTCCTGTGAATTTTGTATTTCTCATAGTCAGCTTTTCTAACTCCACAGATTTAGATATTTCAAAAACTTATTCAGTTAGGAAGGAACAGTCCTTGATATGATGTCAATGTACCACCCAAATGATATTTATCCTTTGTAGCCAGAAATATTACAATGAAATTGTCTCTACTTGTGATCTCCTATTATAGAGAGTTCTGAAGCTCTGACAACTCATGACATTATGATATACTCCTGTTACATGGGTAAGGCAGACAGAGAGTGCAGAGTTCTCAGCAGAGCATAAGTAAAGATTTATAGACATGGTGAAAGAACACTTTGCTTGCTCCCTTCTTTAAATAATTATGACTTTCCATGAATCTCTTTCTAAATCAACTGCAGAATGACAAATATCTGGGCAAAGAAAAGGCCACAAAAATATCACTTACAGTAAGCAGCAGTGAAGATTTTAGAATCCTCCTATTGAAGTATCTGTTGGACATTGTTTATATGATTCATTGCAGAGAAGACCCTGTACGTCTTCATGTATTGTATATTTCTTCCATTATCATTCAGAAGGCCAAGAAAAAAAAAAAAACCTTCTCTTTTTTATCAAGCTTTTTTCTCTTTCCCAAAAAATGGAGTAAGGAAGGAAATCGTTTTCAGTTTATATTTGAACAAGTTATTAGAATATTATTATTATATGTTATTATAGTGGGATTTGCAAGTTGGAAATGAGAAATTTTTACCACCCTCCACTAAAAGGAATTCTAGAACATTGCTAGGTGGAAGAAGGAGGGAAGATTGCTTATTTCCTATGTGAGAGTTGTTCCACTTAGCTGAGATTGTTTGAAGAAAGGAGATACTTTTAAACGATAAATAAATAAATGCCTTCTTTTAAACTGTGTGCTATGTACTAAATAAAAAATGGAACCTGTCCCTGACCTTCCCTCACCTCCCCAGACCTGTGATTTTATCAGCAAAGGAAATTCCACTACAAAGGCAAATTGACAACTTCTCGGCAACTAATAGTATTAGAAAGAAATCTAGTATGAAAGGCAGGTAGGACTTTGACCTAGCACTGTCTGCTAAGTTAACACTATCTCATTACAGATATTATACTATTTATGTGTAACACAACAACAAAATGGCACAGTAGTTACACTTGAAGTCAAGAAAGTCTGGATTCAAATCTTGTCCTGGACATTTACTATCTTTGTGACACTAGACAAAATTACTTGATCTTTCTCAGTTTCCTAAAGCATAAAAATTCTTTTTTGTATATATTCATATATCCACATGTATATGTATTATATAATTTATGGAAAGTGGAGATAATAACCTGCCTCACTGAATTATTGTTAGTAGCAAGTGAAGTTAACACATGTAGAGTACTCTGTAAACCTTAAAAACTTATATAAATGATATAGGTTATGGATAGTTCTTGTACTTATTTTTCCATTGACTCCCTCTCAATTTTTTTCCCTCTCAATATTTAAAGCATACTTTTCTTTACCTGAAAGACTTTCTGGGCCAGTGTGGGAAAAAATTATCAAAATAGCAGACAGGTTCTTTAAAAGGAGATGAAATCTAGTCTCTACATTCTATAAAAAATAGGGCAGCTTTGTAGATTTTCTTTTTGTGTCTCTTACTTTATCTAACTCTTAGGCATCAATGGTGTTATCCTGTGAGGCAAAACTTCAGATTCCATGGGCCAACAATAAATTGGATCTTGTGACACCAGCTGCCATGTGCAGTTCACCTTTATGTAGCCTAAGGACTATAGAGATTATGCTGGATCAGTAACAACGATTACCTGATTCCTGCACAGAAAAACCTGTTATGATAGTTGCAATCCCAAACATAAAAAAAAAAAAAGTGTGACCTCAATTATGGGGTAACAGAAGTGCCTCACAGTGCACAATCCTCTTCTTCCTTATACTACAATTCTTAATAAGACTAGGTTGGGGGTGGGGGGGAGGGTTGTTTAGGAAGGATATTTGAATTTACTCTGCATTTGGTTGAAATCTAGTCTTCTTCTTACTCTTTGTAGGGACATCTAAGCATTGTACCATATATCTTGTTTAAATAAAAAAGAAAATGAGAAATTCATAGCGTTGCTCTCTCCAAATTTCATCCTCAGGCTCTGATCCTCAAGAATTTAAGGGCATTTATTAAATGCTAGCTGTGTGCAATACTGCTATCCTAATGCAAAAAATTAAAATTGACATCCTCTTTGCAAAATAAATTTGTTATCTAATACCCAAATGTACCCAAATATATGCAGAAAAAGTAATAAAACAAGGCAGAAAGAAATGGAGCAAAAGCGTAATCTAAATATGTTTTAAAATGTAGATCACTTACAGCTGGGACTGGGAATATTATTACTTCACTCTGCTGATGAAATATGACACAGAATGTGGATAGAGGGAATAATGTGAATCGTAGGGAAAAATTTAAATGATGCCTAAATTATGGTATCATTAAGATATTTAATCTTAAAATTGGAAGCAGCCTTCAAATTCATCTTTTTTAAAATAGCTTTTTATTTACAAGTTATATGCATGGGTAATTTTATAGCATTGACAATTGCCAAACCTTTTGTTCCAATTTTTCCCCTTCTTCCACTTCCCCCTGCCCCTAGATGGCAGGTTGATCAATACATGTTAATATGTTAAAGTATAAATTAAATACAATATAAGTATACATATCCAAACACTCATTTTGCTGTACAAAAAAATCAGACTTTGAAATAGTATAAAATTAGCCTGTAAAGGAAATCAAAAATGCAAGTAGACAAAAATATAGGGATTGGGAATTCTATGTAGTGGTTCATAGTCATCTCCCAGAGTTCTTTCGCTGGGTGTAGCTAGTTCAGTTCATTACTGCTCTATTAGAACTGATTTGGTTCATCTCATTGCTGAAGATGGCCACGTCCATCAGATTTGATCATCATATAGTATTGTTGTTGAAGTATATAATGATCTTCTGGTCCTGCTCATTTCACTCAGCATCAGTTCATGTAAGTCTCTCCAGGCCTTTCTGAAATCATCCCATTGGTCACTTCTTACCGAACAATAATATTCCATAATATTCATATACCACAATTTATTCAGCCATTCTCCAATTGATGGGCATCCACTGAGTTTCCTGTTTCCTTCAAATTTATCTTGCCCAATTCCTTAATTTTACGTATGAGGAAATAAAAGGACAGAAAATTTAAGAAGCTTATCTAAGGTCATTTAGATTTTAAATGTAAAAGTCATGAATGGAATCACTTTATCCTGACTCTCAGTTTTGTATTCCCTTATATGTATACTCTCAACTTGGAAAAACATTTAAAATGGTAAAAATGTTACTTAGTGGGAAAATAGAAAAGAATTGACTGTTCTAGTAAATCCTCTAAATTTATTATTCTGGGCCTATTTCCTAATTCAGAAAGTACATTTAATATTACCTATAGTAGTTAATTTAACTGCTGAGAAGGTAACTACTAATAAATTGATGGAAAGGTGTGGATTAGATAATAATACAGAAATTTAAAGAAATAGCATGAGTAAAGGTACAGAGCAGAAATGAGCCATCACCAATAGAATCCCCAAATCTCGGACATGTAAATTGTTGTATTTTGAAGGACAAAAATCATCAAGTGGGAGGGTGCATAAATGGGAAGAGAGAGGTAGAAAACAGAAGGGAATATGTGATGTTACCTTATCTAGTTCATAGATGGATGGCAAGGAAATAAGAAATCCTGTAACTTTACACTAATAAGAAGCATTGCAATAAGAAGTAAAATGAAAGAGGCTACAGAAAAGATGCACCAAAACCAGGGAAATCAAGGGGAAAATGTATCATCCTAACAGGGTGGGGTACTATTTTGATGGAGGAAGCACTTTGATGGAAGAGAAAATGTATGCTGGTAATAGGAAATTAGAATTTTATAAAGGGTTCAATCTGAGACAGGTTGATACAATGGGAAATTACCCTCTTTGAGAGGATGAATTGTTTCCTAGAACAACATACACCAGGAAAAAAAAAAAAAGAGATGAAAGCTCAGAGAAAAATCTGGCTATATGTCGGGGACTATAGAAGGAGTTGGGTGTAGTTAGGAAGAGAAAAACAGTAACATAGAATCAGAGATGAAATTTCATAATCAGTGGGAAGAAGACTGATCTTGGGAAAGATAGAAAGTTATTTAGTAGATATTATAATTTGTACCATGAGAAGCTAATTTTATACATGTTCTTTCATGAATTGATTTTTTAAATTAGGCATAAAAGAAAATAAAAGGACAATGAGAATAAGATCTACAAAAGCAATAATACAGAAAAATGGTCCTAGAAGTCTGTTTGGGCAGGGGGAAAAAAATGAGCCATAGCACAAAAATTGGGAGTTGAAATCACCCAAACCTGGGATTTAAGAAGTTTTAGATTCACAAGGAATATAGAGATTAAAGAAAGAATAAATAAAAATATAGATCAAAAATCAAATAATTGGTCTCAAGAAAGAAGAAGGAAAAAATGAGTACAAAGCAAATAAATTCTTAGAAAAAAGTACTGACAAGCAAAATAAGTTGAGAGGGAAAGAAAGAATGATTTTTAACTAATCACTTAAGTGAGAGAGGGGAAAGAAGGAAAGAAAAAGCAAAAAAAAAATGGATTAGTGAATAAATAAAAGATAGGGGAAATCAATAATATAAGCAAAATCCCCAAAATAGGGGGAAAGTTGAAAAGGTGGGGAGGGAGGGGGGAAGTTAGGGAAGAGAACTTGTAGGAATAGTTACATCCAAATAGTTTAAGCAAAAATTATCATAAGGACAAAGCATTGTCTTTATTTTGTGTAATTCAATTTTATTTTATTTTCTGTTTAGATAATTCCTCTTTCTTTGCTCCCTTTCCCACTCATTGAGAAGGCAAGAAATACAGTTTATGACAAATACAATGGTATGTGAAAGAAATTTCCACATAGTCCATGCCATCATCAACCCTCTTTCCCCAAAAAAGAGAGAAAATAAAATACGCTTCATTCTTACTCTGAGTCCATCAGTTTGGAGGTGAATAGAATTTTTCATCATAAGACCTTTTGAATTGTGATGGATCATTCAGTCATTAAATTTTTCACAGTTAATTATCTGCATAATATTGTAGCTATTGTCTAAATTGTTCTAATTTTGCTTACTTTATTTTGTATTAATTGATCTAAATCTTCCAGGATTTTTTATGACTTGATAGTATTCCATTATATTCATATTCTATTAGTTATTCCCCAATTGGTGGGCATATTCTCAGTTTTTATTTTTTGCTACCACAGAATGTCTATAAATATTTTTGGACACATATACTTTTTTTTCCTTTTTCTTTGATCTCTTTAAGAGTATAGACTTAGTAGTGGTGTTGCTGGCCCAAAATTATGTACAGTTTGCTAGTGAAGCATTTACTTTAAGAAAAAGCAATCTTCTTTAAAAGCAATATTAAAGATACAAGTATAAGGAAAAATAAAATGAATTTTCATAATGTTAAGTGAAAATGGACAAAATAGTCCAATATGATAAAAAAGAGTGGCTAGGTAAACAAGAAAACAAAAATGTATAATCTTTCTTTTTTTCTGTAGCTTTAGAATGAGCTGAGGCAATCTCGTGACATTTTCTGGTTCTTTGGCTGGTAAACTATAAGAATCTACCCAATTTACAAGAAACACATTTGAAAAGCAAAGATATATGTATCATCAATGTGAGAAATTGAGGGGGGGAAATAGTTACATCCAAAAAAGCAAGAGTTGCAATTGTATTATCAGATTAAGGAAAAAAGCATAATATCAATTTAGGAATCATAGATAATGGCTGAAAAGGAATAGAATGAAGACAAGGAATACTAAGTAGACATATGATTTCTCTAGGATACAGAACTCCTAGGTAAGGAATCCATTATTCTATTCTCCCTGGTCTGTAAATGTCAATATTTTATTTAATCTTAACAATAAAATTATATGATTCAGATAGTAAAGCAATTAATCTATAAAGGAAAAAAATTAACTTAAAGAGAGAGAGAGAGATAGCAAGATCATTACAAAATCAGATGGAATTGAAACTAGTTAAATGGCCTGATTCAAAATTATTAAAGAAAATATGTCAAATGTTAGGACATTTCCAGAAGATGACCCCATAGATCTCTACTTGGTCCTATATTATTTAATATTATTACCAGTGACTTAAAGACATATGTTTTGTTTTGTTTTGTTTTGTTTTCCCTGAGCCTGACATACCAGACTCCTGGGAATTTATGTTCAATATTGGAATGAAATTAGACACTTGGAGTTCATTTAACATTTAAAAACAGAGGATTTACTTAGTCTTAGACGGAGAAAGATATCAATAAGGATATAGCTTGTTAAACTTATCAACTAAGAGTAGCTATTTTGTCAGAATTCCGTATCGCAAAACATCTGAATATGCCTAGCGATTTTCTGGACTGTATTGTAAATCAGATGACCAGGAAGTGATCTCAATAATGCCTAAACAAATCAAGTTTTAAGGATGGTTTAATACCTTTTTAGGAAAAATCAGCCTAATTTGCATATGGGCATGGACTAGAATTTTTTTCCTAACATTTCCTACCCCTTGGTGATAAGAGCCTTAAGGTCTTCTAAAGGATCTTCCACCATTAGAGCTGTTAAAGTTCAGCTATGACTTTTGCAGTTCAAGAAACCTAATATAGGCAATACTGAAGGAAGTAAAGAAAAATAGAACCATAGGGAAAAGAAAGAAAAAAGAAAAGCAAAAAAGGTAAAAGTTTTCTGAAGAAATTACTAAATAAAGAACAAAGAACAGAAATCTCAACTTTTGTCTAATAAGAGACCTCAGAAGGTTTGCCACCTTAATCTGTTGAATGCTAGATATACTTTTACCACAACTCCCTTTTGCCAGAAATCAAACCACATCCAAAAAATGCCATCCTTTGTTTCTTTAAGCCCTCCCTAAGGAGGAGTTACATAGTGATTCCTTCTGACTTTAGAGCTGGTGGTCTATCCACTACACCAAGTATCTGCTGCTACATAGTGATTGCAAAGTTCTACAATAGACCTTCCTTTGTTCTCCCTACACATTAATTCCCACTGGCCTGCCACCGTTACTGGGAGCAACTTATTCTATTTCTTTGTCTCTGAAGCCTATGTCTCTGACCACTGACTTCCAGCCACTGTCATTGAGGTCTACAATATTGCCCCACACTCTTAGAGTTAATTGCTACCCGGTACTAGGGGCTGAATTTGACCTCAGTTGCTATCATTGTCCCCTCCCCCCCATGCCAATGCAAAACTACCACTATTGAGGTCAGAGCTTTGCCGCCTTTTGCTGACCTCAGAATTTACCCCTATGCTGGGTATTGATTCTTTTCCTTATTTTGGGATGGAGTGTTACTGTATATCTGCACTGCAAGTTCTGGGTTCTGACTCCATCTCCTATATCAGAATTGATACCAACTCTGTGTGGGCCTTTTCTGAGGGCCTTCACTGCCTCTGTCCTTTTGCTAGATAAGAGTTCTGTGCATTTTATCTGCTGCTTACCTTCCCAAGATGAAGTTGGGTGCTATAAAGTACTGGCCCTGAGATCAGGAACTGCCACAAGAGATAGCTCAAGCAACTACAAAAGATTATAGTCCATTGTGTGAGATTTACCTTTCAGTATCCTCCCCAGAGCAGGAATTTATTCCTTCTGCAGTTAGTCCCCAGTGAGAGACCCACAAACTATTGAAATTTTGAGCTCACAAATCTAACACTAATATTAGGAGTATACCACTCAAAATGATCCCTCTAGGCTCAAGAGAAGAGAAGGCAAACAAAATGATGAGCCTTAATTTGATGCCTTATGAAGTCCATTTGAAGGAACTGAAAATGTTTTGCCAAAAGAAAAGACTCAGAATAGGAGATAGAGAAGGAATATGTTAGTTGTCTTCAAGTACTTGGTTAACCATCATGTGGGAAAGGGATAAAGTTTTTTGTTGTTTGTTCGTTTTTTCTTTTTTTTGTTTTTTCCCTGTTTAGTTACAAAGGATAGAACCAAGAGAATGGGTAGGAGGTACAAGAACGTGGTTTAGGCTTACTGTCAGGAAAAATTTCCCAACTCTTATTAGTTGTCCAAAAGCAACATGGGCTTCCTTGAGAACTGGTCCTTCTTTGAAGTCTTCAGGCACAAACTAAGCAACCACTTTTGAAATATGTTAGAAGGGATCTTCCTTTCACATATTGATTGAATTAAATGGCTACTGATGTTCTTTCTAAATATCAGATTTTTAAATTCTATAACTATCAGTTTTTCTATTTGTTATCACCCATGCTTAGGATAATATTTGGCATGTAGATAGCAATATTTTTTTTCTTTCATTCACAAGATTACTGTAAGGCTCAAATTAGATAAATTATGTGAAGTATTATGTAAATTTTGAAGTCATATACAAATCTAGTATTGATTAAAATTGTGAGTTGTTAGAATTGAAACAATTCAATACTAGTATTGAACTTTTATGAAATAGCTCTTTAAACTTACATAGTTTAATCCTTTTATAATAAATACACCATCTATCCTTTGATCCATACTCAAAGACATTTTCACATAGTATGACCTGTCAAAGCTAATTCTCCACTCTGGCATGAGAAGACTTCATGAAGAGTTTCAGTGGAAACAGACCCTTCTATACTGTCTTTTTTTTTTTCTTGGAGAGTTCTTTATAACAAAGAGAGAAATGAATGTCACTTAAAGAATATTGAGAAATTATAATTACCTTCTGTATGGCAGTCAGAATGTACAAAAGTGTCACAAGAATTACTGTCCATTACATAAGTCCAAAATGTCCCCTTCCATTTCTCAGAGGAGAGGTATGATATAAATATTATAGTTCTTACTCATGTCTTTCCCTTGTGGTTTATTCTGATAGAAAAACTCCTAGCCTGTTTGCATACAAATGATGTTTTCGATAAATGCTCTCATGCTTATGTTATCTCTGTCCCTCCTCTCCCCTCCTTTCCTTTCTCTCTTTCTTTCTCTCTTTCTCTCTCTCTCTCTCCTCCCTCCCTCCCTCCCTTCTTCCCTTCCTCTCTCCCTTCCTCCCTCCCTCCCTCCTTCTCTCTGTCTTTTTCTGTGTCTATCTGTGTCTGCCTGCCTGTCTCTATCTCTGTCTTTCTGTGTGTCTCTGTCTCTCTATCTCTGTCACTCTCTCTCTATCTGTCTGTCTGTCTCTCTCTGTTTCTTTCTCTCTCTCTCTCTCTCTCTCTCTCTCCTCTCTCTCTCTCTCTCTCTCTCTCTCTCTCTCTCTTTCTGTCTCTCTTTCTCTCTCTCCCTCTCCCTCTCCTTCTCCCTCTCCCTGTCTCTCTCATAATTTTCTCCAATATTCAGAACTACTAATTCATAGGCAAGTGCCATGGAAATGTGAATATTACACAAGATGTTCCTCCTTAATAGGAGGACTCTCTGCTAGAGAACAATTTATTTCAAATGATCATGGGCTTGAATTACTGCTGTGCTGACACAATCCATAGCTCACTCACACTTTAGTACAAATTCTGTTGTCATATAGAAAAGAAAAATCAAACCTATGCTGCAAAGTTTCTCCAAACTTAGCTAAGCTAGTTCTATATAGCAAAATATACATGCCAGTTATATTCCTAAAGCACAGGATATATGTTGTCTGACATATTCTTAAATTCTAATAGATCCCTATTGCTTCTAGGTCAGGAGCTTTTATCCTATGGTCCATAACTCTCCAAAAAGTCCATGGATAGAAGTGGGGTTTGCAAATATATAGGAAAAAATATATCTTTATTTCAGTATAATTGGTTTCCTTTGTCATCCTATATATTTTATTTTATGCATTAAATTTTTTCTAAGAAAAGGTCCAACTTGCTTCACCAGTTTGTCATGGGTTCATTACACAAAAATGGTTAAGAAGCTATACTCTATGATCAAATACAACTTTTTTGGCATTTAAAGCCTTTCACAATCTTACTCTATCCTATATTTCCAATCTTATTATATATCATTCACTTCATACATTCTATGGTGCAGACATAGTTGCTTTCCTATTATTCCTCAAGGACACTATTTCATCCCAACTGATTATCTGTACTTGTTTCTATTACCTACTTTAGCATCTAAATTGGCTGTCTACTAGAGACTAGGCCTAAGAAGTCCAAGAGGACCTAAGTCATTGAGCTCCATCCTTGGACCTGAGACTTTATTTTCTTTTTCTGTGCTGCTGCTTAATGTATCTCCCTATCCACACTCCCACAATTTTTTTCATCTTTTGCTTTAAAAATTATCATCAATCAACACTACCTCTGCCTCTGGAAACATTATCAATCAATTTCCCTATTGTTTCACTCACCATCCCTGTGACTTTCCAATCCAAAAAAACATTTCCCTGGTTATCATTAATCTCCTACATATGTTGTCTCTCCATTACAAAGTAAGCTTTTAGAGGCAGCTAGATAGGGCATTAGATAGAGTACCAACCCTGAAGTCAAGGGAACCTGAGTTCAAATTTGACCTCAGATACTTTCTTAGCTGTATGTCCTTAGGCAAGTCATTTAACATTACTTGACTCACCAAAAGAAAAAAAAATAAGCTTTGTAATAGAAAAACCATCTGGCATTTGTTTTTTATGCTAAGTACAGTGCTCAGCCCATAGTAAATACGTAATATATCCTTGTTGATTGATTAATTGTTGAGCCTGTGCTTATTACATTTCCAAGTTGGTAGAATTTGCCAGAATTTGAATCCTATTGGCACATGTTTGAGAATCCACAATCATTTCCACATCACAATGTAACAGGTAGAACTCTACTGAAGATAATTTAGATTGTAGAATTTAATTATGACACTAAAAACAATCTTGTATTCACATAGTATTGTTCACCTGAAAAATTAACCTATATTTCCAGGCATAATTTAATTTTGTTGATAGTGTTGATATTGCTTTCTTTCTGTATCGGCTATGCTCAGCAATTTCAATATCTAAAAATTAAGTGTTTTAAGATTATAAAATCATATATTTAGAGTTAGATGGAAATCATCGTCATTTAAACATTTTTTTTCTACAGATCAGAAAAAATATGTACAAAGAGATTAAAAGGGTTATACAGTTAGAAAGTGTTTATGGTAGGATTTGAACCCAAGTTTCTTGATTCCACATCCAGTATCTTATCAAATGAAATGGGAATCAACTATAGCACCATTAGATCATTAGTAGGTGATTGACTCACAGGTTTTGAGCTAGAAAGCAATTGAAAATTCATCTATCTGGCCATTTCAACACTCACATTTTATAAAAGAAGCTGAGAGGTTTACTAATTTATCCAGGTCCATGCAAGTACTAAATAACTGAGCCAAACATCACTTCAAGCCTTATCTCCAAATTCAATGCTCTTCCCATTACACCTGAGTAATATTACTTCTAATCTTTTTTTTTAAAAAAAAACCTATTAATCAAAATCAATTTGGTACTTAGTTTGGAGAAGCTCCCAAAATGTCATTGTCATTAGTAATTGGTCATGCAAAGAATACTGAATATAGAATACATAAATCACTTATGCCAAAATAATGCTATAAGCAGGAATGTATTGTATATATGTGTGAAGGCTCTAGAACCAGTAATGGTAGGGAAGGGTTGAAAGTGACAACAGGTGATTATGAATAGATTATTAGAAGTTGGTTCATTGCTTATTGTCCTTCATTTTCAAAGAGGACCAAAATGACTTCCCTATGTCAGATTCAAGTTTCACTATGTCAGATTCAAATTACACTGTGTCCAATTGTGGCTGATCAGACCAATATGAATTCAGAATGCTCTGTCACAGATTGGACACAAATAGTCCATATAAACATTTGGGGTATATTCTTTAAATTTGTGCATCTCATCTTTCTTTTGAGCTACTTCAGTTCTGCTTAGCTCATAGAATACATAGCCTTCTTTGATGCAGGTATGTCGTATTGTGCCATCCTTTGTCAATGTCTCTATAAAATTAAAAGAAATAGATTGTTCTGTGACACTTAACAGGGTGTCTCTCTCTTAGTCATCACTGGCAAGATTTTTGCTAGAATTCTTTTCAATAGGCTGATTCTTCATCTAGAAGATGGTCATCTACCTGAAGCTTCAGAAAAGATCCAAAACCAGTTAATATAATGTTTGCTTCCTGACAACTTTAGGGCAAATGCCAGGAGCAGAACAATCTAAGCAAGGCCTTTGATACTGTCTGTCATGAAAGCTTATGGAAAATTATGTCAAGATTTGGTTATCCAGAAAAGGTTATCAGATTGTGTGTCAGTATTTGCTAAGTATCAGTATTTAGTAAATATCAGTATTTAGAAAGAAGTAGGATAGATATCAAAGTTAAGAGAATGCTCTTGTGAATCATTTGGGTTAGAAAATGAGTTATATATCTCTCAAACATTAAAGACTAACAGACTCCCTAAACCTTCTATCAGTAGAAGTAAATATGTATCAATTATCTAAAGAGGACTAAGAAATAAGAAACAAAATAGCATGTAAAATCCTGGAATCAGAGAAGGCTATAGGAAAAAAAAAAATATGGATTTACTTCTAGAGATACTCTGATTCAAAATATTGTCATAAGAGAAGATATGACCAAGACCTTGTGTACAGCAGGGGCTTAAGTTGGAAGAACAGGAACTATTTAGTAAAGTCTCACACCTGCAAGGAAGAAAACAAAAGTAAAGATAGGAAGCCAGACTAACCATGATAGCATCTCATTCAACTGACACACCTCCATCTCCAGTCCTAGTTAAACTTTAATGAGGAGCCCTTGGTTCCCTTGAGAACCAAACTCTATCTTAGCAAAACATGTCACTTGACATCCCTGTATTTCCATTTCTCCATCTTCAAGATGAGAGTCATGATACCTCATGGGAACAGTTCAAAGGATATTTGTAAAGTGGCTTGAGACTCTCTGATGAGAGCTAGTATATAAAATAAAGAAGAAGTGGTATGATCTAACTTCCTTGCAACTTCCTGTAACTTTCATTGTTTCTTAAAATTCAGCTATCTGGGGTTGACCTTGCTTAGCTTGCAATATAGCATTAGTTCAGCCCTTCTATTAATAATTTACTCATTTCTCATTTACATTCTGTTATGTTTGTTTTCTTAAGGAAGCAAAAGTATTGATTTTAATTCCCACACTATGAAGCAAATTATTTCTGACCTCTGTATTTACAGAAAATATGCACTTAGGTTGAAACTCTTGTTGAACAATAAAATAAAGGATTTAGCACACCACTGAATAATGACTAGTAAGAATATAATTTCCCACCTTTATTCTAAATACCTACATTTCTATTTCCTAAAATGGAAAATTTATGTAAAAGAAAATTAATTTATTTTGATGGGAGCATCCAGGTATTGGAATATGATTCTAGGGGAAAGTAAAGTTTGTTTTAAAAAAAAACCTGTATATTCTTGTCTTAATTGTGACTTTAAAAAGACTGAAATATCAATGCTGTATTTTTCAGGTCTTTAAAGAGATCGTGAAGATCTAATATAATATGATGCTGTGGCTAATGAAAATGAATAAGCTTCTCTGAGTTTTGTTTTTATTTTGATTTTGTTTTGTTTGCTTAGGAGAGATCAGGTTTTCCTTTTAAGCCTCCAATTATAAGTTTCTGCATAGTGACACCCATTTCCTGAGAATTGTAAAATCTTGTTATTGGATTGCTTCTTCTGGAAAGTTTAACTAATAGGAATAAATACAAAGGGATTTTATTGCTGGAAATGATTATTATGACATAATTGTGTAATGAGATTCTTTACTAAAAATTATGACATCCCAACAGTTAAGAGTTATCCTGAAAAAAATAACTCCCTTTTATCTCACCCAAATACTATCATTTATGTGTTTTTACACATAAGTTTTCTTTTAAAGACAAAGTTTTTAAATTTCACTAATTTTGATACTTGAAAACATAATTACTTTCTTGTAGAAGGAAATATAAATGAGTCTTGAAAAAATAGGACCAACATATCAAGTCCTTTTTTTCTGCCTGTAGCTCCATCAAAACCATAGATAAATAATTCACTAATCACAAAGGGGACACTTGATATAGATTTATAACTCTCTGTTAGCTGTTAGGCATTATAGTTGCAGATGAAATAACCACTATCACCTGTTTGCTAACACATTGATCACTCAAATCTTTCTCTAACGTTTCTTAATTAAGCAATGATATATTTCTTAAGCACTGGCAGACACTGATAATCCTTAGACACAAAGACAAAAGTAAGATTATTACTTGCCTTTAACAGCTTGCATTCTATTTGAGGAATACATCTTTTTTTGGGGGAAAGGAAATATGTTATTACAAAAACATTTTTTTTAAATGTTGCTTAGTTCTTTGAGTCAATACCAAGCAATTTAGCCTTTTTATACTATTGGGCAGTGATGGCATATTTATTTCTGTTGGCTCACAGAATCCATTAAAAATAGCCTTTACATATGCATATATACACATATAATATATACAATGCTTTAAGGATTATAATATAGACGGTCCTAGCACACTCTAGTAGTCCAATAAAAACTTGTTGAGTGGCATTATTTATCAGAAAATTCAAACTTAAGTTTTACATAGATCAACATAGACTACCCATTTGTCCTGGGTTTGAACAGCTTATTTTAGAAACTAGAGAATTCTTCAGTCTTTCCTATTCATTTGAAAACAATTAGCAGCAGAGGTTCTCTAAATGGATAGTTATGTGACAAGTGATCCCATTGCCCCACTAAGAAGAAAAAGCAGAGCCTAATTAATGACATAAATATTCAAGTTGGATTTATTAAAGAACAAAGCATCACTGGCCAGATTCCAATATGACATAGAAACATGTTAGAATAGACCTATCTCATCCACTCCATGTCTATGAAGGGCAGGTAGCAATGCATGTTCGCTAAGCAGTTCATCTTCAACAAAGTGAAACTTCAGTAGAATTCACCTTGAAGTTCACTCCCCTATTTATATAGCAAACAAGTCTCACTTAAAATATGTTATTAAATAATTCTTATTTTTCCCATCTGATTTTGAAGATTTAGAAAATATTGATCTATCAGGATTTCTGTGCCTGGACTCATGAAAAGTCTGGAAATTCATGTTTGATCTTTTGGGTAAATTAGGTTTCAGAGTGGATCAACTCTTTTTTTTAAAGATTTTTTTCTTTATTAAAGATTTTTATTTTTCAAAGCATATGCATGGATAATTCTTCAACATTAACATCGCAAAATGTTGTGTTCTAATTCCCCCCCTTTCCCCACCCCTCCCCTAGATGACAAGTAGTCCAATATATGTTAAACATGGTAGAAATATATGTTAAATCCAATATATGCATACATATTTATACAATTATTGTGCTGCACAAGAAAAATCAAATCAACTCCCACCCCCAAAAAAAGAAAAAAGAAAAGAAAATGCAAACAAACAACAACAAAAAGCATGAAGGTGCTATGTTGTGAACTACACTTAGTTCCCACAGTCCTCTCTCTGGGTGCAGATGACTCTTCATCACTGAACAATTGGAATTGGTCTGAATCATCTCATTGTTGAAGGGTGCGACATCCATCAAAATTGATCATCGTATTATCTTGTTGTTGTCTTGTACAATGATCTCCTGGTTCTGCTCATTTCATTTAGCATCAGTTCATATAAGTCTCTCCAGGCCTCTCTGAAATCATTCTGCTTATTGTTTCTTACAGAACAATAATATTCCATAACATTCACATACCATAACTTGTTCAGCCATTCTCCAACTGATGGGCATCCATTCAATTTCCAGTTTCTTGCCACTAAAAAAAGGGCTGCCACAAACATTTTTGCACATGTGGGTCCTTTTCCCTCATTTAAAATCTCTTTGGGATATAAGCCCATAGAAACATTGCTGGATCAAAGGGTATGCACAGTTTGATAACTGTTTTGGGCATAGTTCTAAATTATTCTCCAGAATGGTTGGATCCGTTCACAACTCCACCAACAATGTATTAGTGTCTCAGTTTTCTCACAATCCCTCAAACATTAGTCATTATCTTTTCCTGTAATCTTAGCCAATCTGAGAGATGTGTAGAGGTTGGATCAACACTTTAGGAAGACCCAAATTCAAATCTGTTTGCAAACATTTAATTGTCTGTGTAACTCTGGGCAAATCATTTATCTTCTATCTTCCTCAGTTTCCTCGAGTATATGACAGAATGATAATAGCATCTACTTCCCAGGGGTATTGTAAAGATCAAGTAAGATAATAGTTGTAAATGATTTAGCAAAATACCTGGAATGTGATGGGTGATTAATTAATGGTGTTTTCTCTCCTTCACTTATTTTAGACAATTTTAGCCTTGGCATATAATCAATGCTCTCAATAGCTTAGACACAATTTAACTATTATATAGATAGTTCTATATCAAACAATTGCTGAAAATTTACCTAAGAATAACAATTTGTAAATCTTAAGGGAAAGCTCCTATGTTTGGGGAGGTGACCTGATGTATTCAGGTACCAATTAGTATACTGATACTGACCTTGCAAAAGGGGACATTCAGGAGAAAAGGGAAATTGTAAAGTTCTGAGCAATAAGGTTTCTTGTAAACATTTCACAAAGGCTGATCATTGTGAAAGAAAATCACTAATCTAACTTAAATAAAAAGTTACAATACATTCTATGAAATAAGAATGTTTCATTTTGTTAGGAAACAAATAATGTTATGTTTGTTTTTTCATCATATAATAAGCAATAAATGAATTAAATTCCATGCAGTTGCTTAGAATATCATTTAATTGTGACCATAAATTGATAATCATTGGTAACTTGAATGGTGGAATGGGCTGTAGCAGTGACAGAAAACATTGGTAAAGAAAACTCTACCTGTCACATAATTTTTCATCTGTTTTCTTAAAAGCTCACAATATTTTTATTATATAAAATATAGTGAAACTATAGTAAAATAGAAACCTGCTTTTTATCCTATCCACAATTTATACTTGGAAAGAATATTTGATTATAGGAATATGGTTATAAACATTAAATATGTATTTCTTCATTTCCTTTTGTTTCTTCATATCAGATCCACTTATGGAACTATTAGAAAGTGTATGGAGGGGACATTGTCCTTGTAGGTCAATATTCACAAGTGTCCTGATACTGGCTCCCCAGTCCTTGCACACCACCGCTATTAAAAATACCATTTGAACCATTGTCTGAGGACTGTGTGTGACGTCTCAACAACTATAAAGCAGAAATCAAATTCCAGCAAACAAGATAGCACCAAGAGTTGACAATTTCTTGGCATCATTGTCTAATATGTGATTTCACAGTTAAGAGTCCTCTTCCAGTTGGTCATTAATACAGGCTTTGTGAGGTCTAATTAGTTTCCAAGTCTAAACAATTTGTACCATATGGCTTACAAATACCCATAACCTTGACAAATTAAATTTTCAGAGACAGGGCATTGACCAAAATAGCTTTAAATATTAGGATAGTTATTCTTTTGAAAAATTTCATTTCATGGTTGTAAATGAGGGGGGGGGGGATCAATACATAGTTAAAATAAATAGCACCATTAATACACAGGCCTAACAAATTGTGTTTTCTGCCTGCTCAAGCTCTTGACAAAAAGATAGCCCTTTTTGCATTATCAATGTTAATTTTTTTTTACTTCCTAGAGGTGAAACTATACAAAGAATTATGTCATAATCAATCAAGTAAGATAAGAAAAATATATTAAGTCTGGGCTATGAAGGAAAATCTTTTATGTGCTTATGATCCACCTCCATTTAGACTTACTGATATATAATAGATATCAAGTACTTCTAAATGGTTGCCTGGTGTTAATAATTACATTTGGGGGCTATACTTTATCAAATTGATGCTCTACATAAGAATTTTACTACCCAAAAGACAGCATTATAACTGGCACTTCTTTTCCAACCAAAGACATTCTATTAAATATACCATGATCAAAATTTCAGCTCTGCCTGAAATAATGTTAAGGACATTTTGGGGGAGGAGATGGGTAAGTGTTTCATGTATAATTAGAATTTTAATATTCACCCTTTCATAGAGAGAAAGGGAAATGGTAGGTATATCCCAAAAAATGGGTATATTTCCTTAGGCTATCTTTAATGTCTTATACCTTATTCCATCTGTGTGAATACTGTAGTATCCAGCATGTGATGCAGGGTCAGGGAAAATGTACAGTCCTTTTTCTCCTCTACTCTATACTGCATTCATACCACATGCCTCCCCCAGATTTTGTGTAATTAAACTTGCTACTTTTGACACTCAAGCAGAAACCATTCAAAAAGTAATGGTAACTGTTGTGTGAATGGAAAAGGCCTATTTGTCACCATTCATTATGTCAATTCAGCCATGATAAATTAACATGAAGGGAGCATTTGCCATATTTTTTACTCTGACTTCACTTTAGCTGTACGGTGAGCATGTTGAAAGGCTGTACTCTTTAGGGAAATGGTGTGCATAATGTGGGAATACTTAAAAGCACTTTGCAGTCTGGAGCCAGAATGGCAATGATCTGACTCATCTCGATGTCAAGTTTGTTTGGCATTTGGCTAATATGTAATTTTGTTTTGACATGAATCAGTGCAAAGTTACACCTGTTAAACTAAATATTTGGACCGTACATGAAAATATTTTTTCAGTCTGAAATATGATCTTAAATCCTTTTTTGAAAGTGCTTTGACTAAACACAAAATTAATTTTAGATACTGGCATCAGAAATTCCCAATCGCTCTTCATTGATGAGGTTGGCTATGCTGACACATTCATATTTTGTTTGCAACAGGGGTGAGGGACCTTTTTTTCTTGCCAAGGACCATTTGGATATTTATAACATCATTCATTGGCCATACAAAATTATCAACTTAAAGAGTTCAAACAGTAGAAGGTTGTTGTCTACCTGTGGTTGCTTCAGTAGGACTAAACCAAATGATTCTGTGGCCTTTATATGGTGGAAGTTCCCCTTCCCTGGTTTACAACATAATCAGAACTCTTCCAAGGTGGATAAGGTGTACACAGAATAAAATAAACTAGAAAGTTAGCATTTATTTGCTAAATTTAATCAGTTTAGAGAATTTGAGAAAATTTGAGAAAATTCTGACCTGAAATTTAATCAAAGTTCTATTTCCTAATTTTTGTTCAAATAATTTCCTGGAATCTCTGTTATCTATATGTGTTATCAACCATTGTCTTTTGTCAAGTCTAACTAATATCGATTAGGGAAATGTAAAGATTGCAATTCTAACTTGTAAGTTTTTAGGAAAATACTGACCATGATGTGGGGAAAAGTTGTAATAACCTCTGATTACTTCTTTGCATATAAATCACTAAGAGATTGGCAAGAGCTTTATAAATGTAAAAACACTCTACAAAATGGTAATTGTGATTATTATTAACTACTTATTAAGAATATTATGAATAAAGAGGTGATCTGCTTACTTAGAGAAAATGTTAAATGCAGTAGCTTTTCAGTCTGGTTAGTTCACAATTCTAAATTTCAGACATTACATAGCTTCTGAATCAAATTGGGCCCAATCTTATTCCATAGTTGATGTTATTAAGGGAGGAATTCTTTATATATTATTCTGTTTTACTTGAATATGAGTTATCTTACTTTGAACTGAGAATAGATCATAGATCAGAGCTGAAAAAATTTTTAGAGGTCATCAAGTCCTACACCTTCCATTTCACAGGTAAATGGTTGAAAAGAGTATGTGTAAGTAACTTGCATGAATTCACACATACAGAATTGGGAAATAAAACACAGGTCTTTTGATTCCAAATCCAGATCATTTCCCACAGTTCTAATATTTCATCCTTTGATAGGCTGTCCCAATTATATTATTAGAGAGACATCGCCATTTTAAATTATCATAATGTAAATAAAAACAAGGATTTATTTCATGGCAAACATATAAATGTTTTACATTTATGGAGACTGATTAAAAGCTGACAATCCTTTATCAGGACTAGAGTGAGATATTGGATTATGTAAAGTTAGAAAGGGGGGAAGATTCAGTATTAAATTTGTTCTATAAATGATAGTAATTTTAATTGTTTGCAACTTTTATCTCAACAACTCTGAGTAAGTGAATTTGAATTATTTTTTCATAGTAGAGGAGGAAAATAAAGAATAAGTAAAGAGAGGAAGAGGGGGAAGGAATACTGTATTCACAGTTGCTTGGCAAGTTCACAACTGGTGAAAGGAATGAGTTCAGAAAGTGTAATCATGGTGTACAAGATGACGAAAACCTTTTCCCCTGACAGCTGCTCAATTCCCTCCTGCAGAGATGATTTTTTAAAATGTGCCCTTTTGCACTAAATTGACCTTTTCCCTGGATAGGTCAGCCAGGTGCAGAGCCACCAGATGTGGCCTTCTACAGGCTTATAAGCCTCAGGAGGTTGTTTATCTGGTTTATTAGATAGGGCTCAACATAAATAAGAAAAAAAGTATGAAACAATATTTTATTTATAGACTTACCCTATTTTACATTTTTACCCCAATAGAAAAAGTACCCTTCAACATAACAGTCATGTATCAAAATATGATAGTAAGACTTCAACTTATTTGACCTTACTTCTTTTGTCTAAATAAAAAATTCAGTATTTGATGAAAATTATGAACAAAAAGTCCAAATTTCTTAAAATACACATATTTACATAAGATGACATTATTTTCTTCTTTGCTATTCCCTAGATTTTCAGCTTTTTTTCCAATATTAAAAGCAAAGAAGAAATCTTAATTACTCAAGTGGACACTAGAAAAGGCAATCAACAAAATTCAAAACATTTTCTTAAATCACTAGAAATTTTGATGAAATATAGGGTCAAATTTGGACAAAAGTCCATCAGATACATTTGATTCTTACTCTTTCTTCAGGGTTCACTCCAGGCTTCAGTCTACTGATCAGAAGCTTTATTCCCTTATATCACCTTCTTTATTTCCCACCCAGTCCTGGACAAACTCTCCCCCCACACACAATGAATTTACCCATGTAATACCTCATCCTTCCCTGGGGCCTCCATGTGTTTTGAAGTTAATCTGATAAACTGATCCTTGCTAATGTGCTTGAGGGTCTGCTTCTAGGTAACATATGGGCAATTGAACCTTCTGGGGATAGTGTCCTAGGCTTTGTTGTCTAACCCATTAATGACTTTATTGGTGAGGATTTCAGGCTATAGTAGGCTTCTGAGTAAGATAGTCAATCATTGGAAAGTTCAACCCTACAAACTGCACCAGGATGAAACTTATGACTATGCATAATTTTCCTAAACAACATTGGAGAGCAGAATTAAAAGTAAGAGAATAACATGCACCTGTCAGTTATTCTAAAGGCCAAATTATATAAGAATTCTTTTGACACTCAGCATGAGTCCCCACCAGATAAAGTTAATTCTAGAATATTGTACCTTTCAAGGAATGTGGACTCTGAAGGGCATTTTCATTTGGAAGAACCAGGAAATGTACATACTACATTGAAAAATTACTAAAGCAAAGCCACTTCTCAGGTGAAACATAATAGCTATTTAATAGTACAGCAAATCATTAAGTGACATAGTGGATGGCAAGCAGAGTAGAAAAAAAATAGGCTCATTAAAAACACAACTAATGACCTAAGTTAGAACCTGGTTCATTTGCTACCATGAGAGGAAAATGTACATACTAGTTATAATAAGCTCAGCAAAAGACCTGATATTCACAGCTTCTTCCCCTTCCATCAACCAAAAATACCTTTTTTTCCCCAAGTTTAAAAATCTTTTCTACAAATTACCAGCTATGTAACCTTGGAAAGTTCTTTCAACTCTTCATACCTTGGTTTCTCCATCTTAGAGTATATGATCTTTAAGCTCCTTTGCAATTCTAAATCCTATTTTATTTGGAACTTCATATTTAGTCATTCCTTAATAGAAAGGTTGAACAATTCAGTGTATCTTAGAATCTCTTGACAGAGTTATGTCCCAATACAGGAAGAAGTCATTACAAATATCAAAGTTTCTTTAAAAGACCCTAGGATAAATCATAAGTTGACTGATTTCTCATTGCTTAGAAAAGTGCATAGACCTGGGTTAGCAGTCAGTGAGTTGCAGAAGAATAAAGCAACCTCAAAACAATTTTGTGTCCTTCTGCAATAGCAGCAACTACACAGGCAAGTCATGCATGTACCTCATTTGGACTATCGTAAAAACCTTCTATTCTATGCCACATGATATTTTTATAGCTGGAAATGACATTTTTCCTATTCCTTAGGTCAGTGGTTCTCAAACCTTTGTTCTCAGTATCTTCATGTTGTTAAAAAACTATCGAGGATCTGTTCAAAGAGTTTTTGTTCACATGAGTTATAGTTATAGCTATTTACTATATTAGAAATAAAAAATAATTTTGAATTTGTAGACCCTCTAAAAGGGTTTCAGAGACCCCAACAATTATTTGGACTACACTTTGAGGACCACTCTTCTTGTCTTGATGCGGGTGTGGTCCCTTTAAGAATTGACTTATTCCTTTCTTTCTGATTCCCAACCCCTCCTAGTTAATGTAATTTACAATCCAGGAACTTTTGATTCACAAATCCTGGTCCTTTTGAATTCCAATAGAAGATCTGGGGCCTGTCCCAGCCCCACCCAGATCTGAGCCAGCTTGGGACTACACCCACAGGCCCCTCCAGCTAAATGTCCCATTATAAAAGAACCAAACTGGGACCCTCTCTTCACAGAGGTTCCAAACATGCTAGCTTTATGTCTGGCATGCCAGGACCCTCTGTCCACTGGAACTCTGTGTCTGGTGTCCCTTTATCTCTACCTTCACCCATTTCCTTAACTATACTTTAACCTTACTTTCAAACCCCATAGTAAGTTTCTTTTATCAATCTAGCTTTTCAGGCCAATAAATGCTTTTATTGGGAACCCTTGCACTGCCACTAGACATTTAACTTCATATCCTTGTGCCGAATTCAGTGGGGTTGCAGGGGAGCTCTGTTTGACTCCCTGTACCCCGAACCTGCCCTTAGACTTCAATTAAACCCTAATTTCATTTAGGTACCCCATATCTAGATCTCATCAGTCTCACTAGACTTCTACCCTTTTAAATTCTTGTAAACCAAATATTTCATAGTAAGCACTTAATAAAAGCTTTTTTCATTCATTGTTTCATTTATTAACACATTTTTGAAATAACAATCTCATCTTCAGTGTCTTTTTTAAACTATATAACTTGTAGCTTGGGATCCCACATGGATTGCATCCAATCTTAGGGAGTTTCCCACAAATCATCTTTTTGGCTTATGCTCCAACCTAGATTTCTATGGGAAGCTATTAATATTGTTCATTTTAACCTCTCCCAGGAACTGTCCTAAGAATGAACATTAAAAAAATAACTTATGTTTGGATTTCTATAGATGCCATTGAAAAGAACTCAGTTCTTAGGGAAGTACTAAAGCTAATAATACACATTGACTATAGGACAAGCTTTATTTTACCCTTCAGAGAAGTACAAAAACAGTCAAGAGCCATCGTACTTCCTTCTCTGTGGTGTCTTCCCACCCCAGGGAAACATATATAGTCCTTCAAATTTATAATGCCATACTGTTACTCTGTGGTTGAAACTCTTCTGTCACAGAAATGCACTTGTGGTTAATACAATGACATCCCTTATTCTTCAGTGAATTTTCTATCCTAATAACCATCCTCAAAAGCTATGGTTCTAAACCTGAAGTCTTAGAGTTTGAATAAAAGAAATTTTGTAGTTGGGGTTGCTGAATCATCAACTCCCTTTCCTATGGGACTTAAATACACCTCACAATTCACTATAATAGTTGAAGACAAGGTCTCTGTCTGTTCATCAACATCACCTGTTTGCTGCTTCTTGTGTTCTGGGAACACATGCTTAGTCCTGACCTTTCATGGAGTCTAGATCTAGAAATTCACAATTGTCACATAAAATCCCCACTTTTTGCCCTTCACGTAGGGGTTTGGTGAAACAACTTGGACTTCCTGATATTGTGTCTCCATAAATACAGTCTCTTGGGCTGTTTCACCTATAATATCTAAATATCTGAGATTTTTGAGCTGAGAAGTTCTATATATGTTGAGGCATTGGATTAATTTTCACTGACACTCTACCAGGTCTTCTATCCTCTTCTCTGGGAGTGTGTTCTCAGCCAAGCTCCAAGTTGGTTCTTTATTCTTTCTGCCAGAAAAGTTACTAAATTCCATGGTCTCTACTCAATTCTGAATAGTAGTGACTCAATTCAATTGTTTTTAAAAGCTAGGACTCAAAAATTATTCTCAACATGGTATTTTTTAAAATGTCAACAAATTCCACAGTGAAATGTTTATAATGAAGGAACAAAGGCCTAATCCTTTCACTTTATCAAATCGACCAAGATACTCATTTATACACCATTGAGAGATAATCAATCAGCTCAGCTCAGATTTTTGTACTCTGTATAAGAGCATGTCTTCATTTCACTTTGATGTAAATAATGATTACAATTATTTTTGATGAAATTGGATTCCAATTTATAGTAAAGACTTTCCCAAATTTATAAATATTATATACCTTAAAAAATCTGTTGGGTTTTTTTCTGATTCAGGAGGAAAGACAATCTATCAACTCTATAATTCTAATAAAACTATGTTTTAGTAGACTGTGGAATTATTTGGTGCTATGGTAAATGTTGGGGCAGCTGGGTTGAGCAGTGACTCATGTGCTGGAGCTGGAATCAGGAAGCCTTAAGTTCAAATTCAGCCTGAGATGTTTACTAGCTATGTGACTCTGGGCAAAGTCATTTAACCCTGTCTGCCTTTATTTCCTCATCTAAAAAATGGGCTGGAGAAGCAACATGATGGAAAAGAAAAATCAGAACAGAAGAGAAAAACTGTGAGAAAGAAAAAATAAAACAAAAGAAAAAAAAAGGTGAAAATAGTGTGCTTCAATCCTCATTCAGTCTCCATAGTTCTTTTTCTTGGTATAAGTGGCATTTTCCATCCCAAGTTTATTGGAATTTCCTTAGACCACTGAATTGCTGAGAAGAGCTAAGTCTATCATAGCTGATCATCATACAATCTTACTGTTGTTGTGCACAATATTTTCTTGGTTCTGCTCACTTCACTCAGCAATAGTTCATGTAAGCAAATTATTATGTTTTAAGGAATCTTAACATAAAGCAATAGAAATAAAAAGAATTCCCTGGTTGCCTCTTAAAAAAAAAAATAAACTAAAATGAAAACTTCCAGTATGCCAAAATCTTAAGCATTCAAAAGTCAAAGAAAAATACTTCAAGCAACCAGAAAGCATGAATCCAAGTATTAAGGAGTCATAGTCAGGATTACACATGATTTAATAGCTAGCAATCAAAGAGAAGAAAGTTTGGAATGTGATATTTTATAAGGCAAAGGTCAAGAATGACTTACCCAGAAAAGTAAGCATAATCCTGTAGAGGGAAACTGAATCTTTAATAAAATAGAGTATTTCTAAGCATCCCTGAAGATAAGATGAGAGATAGGGAGTCACTTTAAAGTTCATGCATAAGAGTTAAGAAAAACATAAAAAACTAAACACAAATGAACAATGTGAAAGGTACGAAACAGGAATAAACTAATGATATTCTAATGGAGAGAGATGATACATGTGTTCACTCTGAAACCCATCATCAGCTGAAATAACTGAGGGAGGCTAATTAGATGGAAGGATTAGAACTGGTTCTGTTGTGTTGTCATGATCTTAAATAAGTATGGAAATGGAGAGAAAGAGTAATACATTAGAGAGGAGTAGGAAAAAGTAAGGTTAGAAGAAATTACCTTATATAATGACCTTATATAATATATAATTATATGTAATATAACTATACAAACAAGTAGGAAAAGGTAATGGGAATCACTGACTTTCGAATTTCATTTTCATCTGAATTGGGCAAAGGAGGGAAGAATGTGTGTGTGTGTGTGTGTGTGTGTGTGTGTGTGTGTGTGTGTGTGTGTTCAATTGGGTATAAAAATACACTAACCAGGAAAATAGGAGAAAAAGGATAAAAGGAAAAAAGTTCAAGTCATCTAATCCAGATAAGTTAAATTTTCAAGTGTGGGAAGAACTAATGAATGGGATATTTGTTGAAGCACAATCAGATAGTTGAAAATTTATGGGGAACAAGAGAAATACCACAGAACTCAAAAGGCCAAAGGCTCTTATCTCCCACCCCACCCAAAATGAAATTTTGAAAATTTGAAAATGAAATTTGCCAACCAAAGGCAAATAGACTTTAATTCTTAGTAAATTCCATAGTGTAGCATTGGAACTATATTTGAGAAGGAGCTTCAGAACTTCAGGGATACAAATATCCTCATAGAATACCAGAGAAGTTGGTCTTTGTCATATGTTGTTGCACTTGAATACTACCAGATGCTGCTCCAATTGGTGCTGATTCAACATTTTCTCCAGTCCTCATTGTCTTCAGCTTTAATATTATAGCTGACATAATGGCCTAGGGCATAGTTACAGAATTTTTGAAAGAACTGGACCTTATACCCTAAAACCTTTTATACCCTTTGATTATCTCTTGAGCCAGATTCTTGATCCAAAGAACTCTAGCCAACTCAACCCTTATAGTTTCTTAACCTTGATGATAATCACATGATTATGATCAACAAGATCATCTCTTTTTCCTTTAAGTACCCTACTTTCCATTAACCTACAATTACTAAGAAAGGAGATTTAATTGTCTTTACCAATCCTCAGTGATTCCTGGTTTTTTCATATGTAAATAGAATAAGGAATCAATGTTTTAGATCCTTCCCAAAAAGGAGAATAAGTCTTTCATGGTAAGTAGGAAAGTTCATAATGCATGATTATCAAACTTCTTGGCCTGGCATTCAAAACCATCTGGTCACTCCTTTATCTCTTTAGCTTTGTCTCGCAAATTACTTTCCAGAATAAATGGACTGTGCTATCAGTTCTAAATATGTCTGTGCTTTCCTGTTTCTATACTACACATTTATTTCTTTTATTCTGATGTCTTGATTTTCTCAGTCTTTATACTTCTTACTATTTCGTTTTTGACATTTTTCAATATCTTTTAATTATATGTATATATGTGTGTGTGATGTATGTATGTGTGTGTATATATATATATATGTATATATTTATACACGCAAAAAATATATACATACATGCATATCTAATCTCAGCTTTTTGACTTTTAGGTCCCCTACGGCCTAACTTCTAAGTATCCTTTCTTATAATATCATCCCTGCTTTACTAATTACTGTGTATGTCCAGAGTATCTCTATCATTGATCCTTTTCACATTTTTTTACACTTATTTCATCAGCTCCTGTGTATTCGATGATGATTTTTAAGTTTGTCATTGTTCACTTATTTTAGTTGCCTCCAACTCTTCAGGAATTCTTTTAGGGGTTTCCTTGGCAGAGATCTTGGAGTAGTTTATCATTTTCTTCTCTTGCTCATTTTATAGATGAGGAAATTGAGGCAAACAGGATTAAGTGACTTGCCCAGGGTCACACAAATAGTTAATATCTGAGGCCAGATTTGAATTCAGGCTTTCCTGACTCTAGGGCCAGCACTCCATTCACTGTGCCATCACCCACTGTGTCCCAGATATTCTTATGATTTTTATGTAGATGACTCCAAAATTAACTATCAAGTACTTGTCTGACCATCTTCAGGGTTACCAGGATATTCCAAAGGATTAGAGTGTCTTCTCAAAGGATTTTTATTCAAGTATTTATTCTGGCACATTCTCTTCAATATCAACTGCCAACAATTGGTAGCCCAATTTAATTTAAACAATTAACATCAAATAACTTTTACAAATGGATATGTATTCAGCAAGAAGAGAAACAGACATCTCTCCATAGCAGTTAGAGGCACACTCTCCTCTAGACTCAGTCTTTGGGGAGCATGAGTTTAAAATTAAAGCTGCTATTTATATATATACATATTACCATCATCAAATTCACTTCCAAATTCAGCCAGCTACATCTGTGTCCTGTCTTAGCTACTGCTGGACACAGATCCTACTGTGAGGGCTGCACTGATGCCTTGACTTAAAACAAACTTTGATCTTGACTTCCATCACTAGAACTGTGGTGACTTGCTCTCCCAACTTTATCACAAAGATAAAGCCAAATCCAATACTCCCTCATCTAAAAGTGGAGGACAGGGCAGGGGAAATCAAACACATATAAAAAGGGGGAAAAGAAAAGCCATTCATGGGCTTAGATGGGTAGATTAAGACTTAAGGCTTTTCTCTCCCCACCTAGAGGCATTCAAAAGTATATCTTCCCTCACTTATAATCAAAGAAAGGAAAAAGAAAATTAAAAACAAAACAAACATACAAAAACCATCTTTGTCAGTTAGTGCCTTTTGAATGTATTTTCTGTTCCAGTTCAGTAGCTCCTCTTTTTAATATAATATCAGAAACAATAGGAATTGATTCAATCAAGCATGATGTATATGTTCACAAAAGCTGAGATAGGCCAGACACTCTATACACACTATATATATATACTCACATAAGTATATATTGTCTCTCTCATTATAATATAAATTCCTTAAGAATAGAATCTATTTATCACTCTTTTCTTTTTTTATCCATTAGTTAGCACAGAACTTCACATATAGTAAATATTAATAACTTGTTAATGATTGATTGGTTTGATAATAGGACAGTCAGGAAAGGTGGTTATCTCTGAAACCAATGGAGGAGAATATATGCAATGTAGTGAATTGATTGATCAACAGTGTCAAATACTGCAAAGCAGTCAATTAGAATAAAGACTGGAGGGAAAAAAAAAAAGGTCACTGAATTTTATGATTAGAGAGGCATAGGAAAGATAGCAAAGTATCAGGAAAAAACACACCCAAGATTTACCCCACAACTCCTCCATACAAATCTAGAAAATGTGCCAGATGAAGTTCTGATTAGTAAATTAAAGAAAAAAAAATCACAGTGATCCATTCTTCCACTCTAGATGAGCCAAGGGGAGACAGAGAGATCAATGAACACTGGGGATGCTGTAATGTAGGAAAAGAATGGGGGAAGAGAAGGATGGGAGATGATTGGGGAGAGAAGGATGGGGAGATAATTGGGGTGGGGGAGAAGGAAAAGTCCCTAGTCCAACACAAAGGGACACAAATTTGTTCAGAGTATATAAAGAGGTGCCAATTGGCATCTCTGTTCCTCTTTACCCAGTTCCCAGTCACTGATTCAGGGTAAACTAAGGAGGAGAATTGCACTGATGGGTAGCATTCCAGATAAGGAGGACATAGACTATGTACCAAGCAGTGAACAAATTCAGAAGCAAGCAATAGCTATTTGTCTCTAATCTTAGGAGTGAAGCCTCAGGAGACTTCAAAAGGGTCTTACTTCCAGCCCACAAATTATTCTGAATTCCACAACAGAATAAATAATGTTATAATACAAGACCAAAAGAGAATTTGCATTTTTGTCATTCTGCATTGTCAAGAGATTTTTTTCTTTGCAAAATATTTTTTTAACATTTGTTTTTAAAATTTTTGAGTTCTAGGTTCTCTCCCTTGTCTCTACCCACAATTCAGAAATTACATGTGAAGTTATGCAAAACATTTCCCTAAAATTCAAGATGTGAAAGAAAATATAGATCTCCAACCCTAATGAAAATAAAAACCCTCAAGAAAAATTAAGTTAAAAATTTATAGAAAGGAATAGAGAATGTTTCAATCTGTATTCAGACACAATTAGTTCCTTCTCTGGGTATGTATAGGATTTTTCATAAGTACTTCAGAGTAGTTGTGGATGATTATACTGCTGAGAATAACAAAGTCATTTACAGCTGGTTATCCCAGAACATTGCTATTATTTTCTATATAATATAATTCACTTTGCACGGAGGACTTTCCATGTTTTTTTTTTTTCCCTGAGAGCATCTTGCCCATCATTTCCCAGAGAACAATAATATTCCATCAGAGAAACTTGCTTCATTTTTTTTTTTTTTTACTGTCAAGAGATTTCTTGCTGGTTGATGGTGGTTGATGATGGCAGACTTCTAATAGAGCTCTAAATAAGGGAAAGAAAACATATATTTTGTTTAGACAAAAACCCAGATCAGAAACTTTCAGATCCTAGAGCAAGGGGTTAGTGATAAAACTTTTCTCTAAATCAAAATATTTTGGAAGCATTTAAAGTCTACAAATCCCCCAGCCTGAACCATCCTAGAGATATTGGAATAACACTTTTGAGAAAACACTGTTTTCAGAGCAAGGCACAGCAAGACTCAACACAGAAACCCCCCCCAAAAAAAAAGAAAGAAAATTACTTCAAAATATCTACAAAGCCTGAAAGAAAAATGCAGAGGCACTGATAATTAAAATGGACCAAATAGAAGATAATAGTTTCATGAGACAACAAAAAATATTAAAAGTGAAGCCAGAAAAAGAAAACTAGGAGAAAATGTTAAGTATATCATAATAAATACAAGTGATCTGAAAACATATTGAGAATAAAAATGTAAGAATCATTGGACCATCTATTCTAACAATCAGACAGAAGGAATTTATGTTATGATTACACATGATTTAGCAGTCACCAGTCAACATTTAAGTGTCTAATACATGTTAGACATTGTGGTAAGCACTTTGTCTAAAAAGAAAGGCAAAAAGCATTCCCTGATCTCAAGGAAGTCATGATCTAATAAGAGAGAAACATGTAAACAGCTATGTACAATCAAATTTTCTACAATATAAATTAATACTATCAACAAAGGAACAGCACAATAATGATCAGAGGAAGGGCAGAAAATAGAATTTCATTTTAGACTTGGAGAAAGCTGGGTAAGTAAGTATTAAAAAGTGGAAATTTTAGAATATATTATTCCAAAAGACTAAGGATATAGGCTTAGAGTCAAGAATAATACCCAGCAAAACTGAATATAATTATAAAGACTAAAAAGTCTGAGAGTTGTAATTCTGATTAACACAATAAATAATTATGATTCCAGAGAACTCTTGACAAAACATGTTCCCCATCTGATAATAGAGAATTGGACTCAGTACAGATTGAGACATGTTCTTTGATTATAGAGAATGGGGAAATTTTTTGTGTTTGAGTATAAGTGCTTTTTATAGGAAATTTTGTTTTTCTTTCTCATTTGGGGCAGAAAAAGGAGAGAGGGAAAGGAAGTGGATTTTTGTTAATTAAAAAAAAATTTCGTTTTAAGGAGCAACTAGGTGGCACCACAGTGGATAGAATATAGGCCTTGGAGTCAGAAGGATATGAGTTCAAATCCAATTTTAGACCCTTGGCACTTACTAGCTGTGTGATCCTGGGCAAGTCATTTACCACTGTTTTATAAAAATAATGATTGTCATTGATCCTTTGAAAATTTAGTTTCATTGTAGTAGTGAAGGCAGGATCTCAAGGATTTAAGAAAATGAATCTTACGAAGTGGTAGTTTTAGGTACTATTTCCTGAGATTTCACATAAAAGGGCAGCAAAGAAAAGGATGATAAGTTAGTAGTGTCAAAGAATGCTGTTCTCTAGTTATCTTCTTGCTTTGTCTCCTCTGAGAGACATAGCTTCTATACTAGATTGGTCCAAATTAGCTAAGTTGTCCATTAGCTTGTCAGTTCCAGACCTACCATGCTACCTAAAACTCTCTAGGCCTTCTTTATTCAATGTCATATGTCATCATCTATAGCTCTTTAAATATTAAACCATTCTTTAAAACTTCATTCAATTGCCCTATAGTTGCATTTGCTATCTAATGACTTCCCAAACTGAATGATTATACTCTTTTTTGAATTTTGAATTCCAATTATTTCCCTCTCAATCCTCCCCTACCCACTGAGAAAGCAAGTGAAAATTATATCCCTTATATCTGGAAAACCATGCAAAATATATTTCCACATTAACCATGTCACAGAAAGAGGGGAAAAGGGGGAAAGTGGAGGGGAAAAGGAAGGAAGGAAAGAAAGAAGGAAGAAAGGAAAGAAAGAGAAAGAGAAAAAGAAACTAAGAAACAAAGAAAGAAAACTATACTTCAATTTGCATTCAGCTTTCATCAGTTCTTTCTTTGAGAGTAGATAGCATTTCTTCATCAAGAGTCCCTTGGAATTGTCTTGGATCATTGTATTGATCAGAGCAGCCAATTCTTTCACAGTTTTATCATTACAACTTTGCTATTATTGTGTTGCTGTACTTTGATCTCCTGGTTCTCACTTCTTTGTGTTGGTTCATTTTGCTCGTCATGGCTTTTCTGCAACCATCCACTCTTCATTTTTTATAGCACAATAATATTCTAATACAATCTTATGCCATAACTTGTTCATTATTTCCCCAAAGATGAGCATCCCTTCAATTTCTAATTCTGTGTCACCACAAAAAAGTGATTTTTTTGTACATTTAGTTCTTTTTTCTTTTTCTTTTATGTCTCTGGGGTACAGACCTACTAGTGATATTTTCTTGTCAAAGGATATGAACAATTTGATAGTCCTTTGAACATAGTTCCAAATTGTTTTCCAGAATGGTTGAGCCAATTCACTGCTCAATCAATAGTTTATTAGAAGAACTATTTTTCCTCATCCCCTCCAGCATTTAACATTTCTGATAGGTATGAGGTGGTACCCTACATTTTTAATTTGCTTTTCTCTAATCAATAGTGATTTAGAGCATTTTATGACTATAAATGGCTTTAATTTATTCTTCTGAAAACTATCTGTTCATATGTTTTGACCATCAATTGGGTAATGATTCTTTACTTTTATAAACTTAACTCAGTTCTATTTATGAATATATGTATATACACACATTGATTTACATGTATGAGAAATGATATCAGAGAATCTTATAACAATTTTGATATTACTATGGTATTTTAGCAAAATGTAGTTTCCCTGATTATCTCTTTAAGTTAGATCTATTTTTTACTTGTCTGAGATAATTATTACCTTTTTTTTTTTACTTTAGTAAAATAATAGATTCTCTTCATAGCTCTGTGTAATGAAATCCCTTTATTTAAACTCCATGTGTCTTTGTTTCAGGTATATGACTTAAAAACAACATATTGTTGAATTCTGATTTCTAATTCATTCTACCACTTTCTTCTGTTTTATGGGTGAGTTCATTCCATTGATATTATCTTCATTTATTCTTCTAACTACTGCCTTTCTTTTATTATCCCTTCCCTACCCCACCCCATCCACATGCTCTAACCCATGATGCCCTGTTTATCTCTTATCCATTCCCCTTCTATTTCCCTACAGAACAAGATAGATTTTTATACCCAACTGAGTGTGTGTGGGGGTGTTCTACCCTCTTTGATCCAATTCCTGTGAGAGCAAAATTCAAGCATTGTCCACCACTCTAGTGTTTTCTTCTTCACTAAAAAAAGCTTTTCCTTGCACACCACTTTTATATGAGAAAATGTTTCCCATTCTACAGTTCTCTTCCCCTTTCTCCTAGTACAACCCTCTTTTTCACATCTTCATTGTTTTAGGTCATTCCAACATAATCAACTCACACTCATGCACTTGCCTCTGTAAACTCCTTCTAAATGCCTTAAAGTTCTTTGAAGTTACATATAGCATCTCCTTATATAGAATGTAAGCAGTTTTCTTTCATGTTTATCTTTTTATGTTTTTCCCAGGTCTTGTGTTTGTCAAATTTTTTGTTCAGCTTTGATTTTTTCATCAGAAAATTTCTATTTCATTAAATTATTTTTTATTAAAAATCAATTTTCACCCTAAAAGATTCTATTCGGTTTTGCTGGGTAGGTTAATTTTGGTTGGGATACTAGTTCCTTTGCCTTCTGAAATATCATATTCTAAGTCTTTTAATGGGAAAGCTACTAAATCTTCTGTGATCCTGACAGTAGCACCATGATATTTTAATTATTTTCTTTCTGGATGCATGAAATATTTTCTCCCTCAATGGGAGCTTTGGAATTTGACTATAATATTTCTGGGAGTTTTCATTTTGGATCTCTTTTAGGAGTTCATTTGTGGTTTCCATTCATTTCAATTTTGCCTTCTGGATCTAAGATATTAGGACCATATTCCCTTATAATTTTTTGAAAGATGATATTGTAGGGCCTTTTTTATTATGGCTTTCAGTGATTTTAAATTTATATCTCCTTGACTTATGTTCCAGTTTTTTTTTTCTCTTGAAATATTTTACATATTCTTCTATTTACATATTCTTGTTGTACTGTTTCTTGATGTCTTGTGGACTTACTGGCTTCCACTTACCCAATTCTAATTTTTTGAAGAATTTTTTTAGTGAATTTTTGTACCTACATTTCCATTTACCCTATGCTATTTTTAAGGAGTTCTTTTCTTCAATTAATTTTTGGAAGTTTTTAATACTTAAATCAATTTTTAATATTATTATTTTCTTCAGAAATGTCTGTGCCTCTTTTGCCAAGCTTTTAATTCTATTTTAATTTTTTTTATTTTATCACTCTCATTTCTTTATCTACTCCATCATTCTTATCTCTTTAATTCTTTCAGGAATTTTTTTTAGGGGCTTGAATCTAATTAGCATTTTTTGAGCCTTTACTTATGACTTTTTAAATATTGTTGTTCCTTTTTGAGTTATATCTTGGTCTTCCCTGCCACTGTAGTAGGTTTTTTTTTTTGTTTTTTTTTTGTTTTTTTATGGTCAAGTTCTATTTTTTTGTTGTTTGCTGAATCTTTTGGCCTATTTCTTGATTTTGAAGTTGTTAAAGTTGGGCTTAGGTCACCTTGAGGCAGGAAGGCATTGTCCCAACATTCAGTGCCTCTTTTTTTATAGCTAGTTCTGGGGTTCCGCAAGTTTTCTATGCTTTCAAATTGATATGATCTGGGGACAGATGTGGTTATTTTTCTCCCAGTCTGAACTCTAGTCTTTACCTAGAAAGGACACTGCTCCCCTGTAGCCACAGGTGCTAGCATTCTTTTTGGCCCTGGAAATTTGACCAGATCCCCTATTCTTCTGAAGTGAAAAGCGATAGCACTCTTTTCTGCCTTGTAACTGCAACCCAGAATAGCAAATGGATAAAAATTATCAATTTGTGCCAGATGCACCTAGAGCCAACAACCAGTTACCTGGAATCTCTTTCTGAGATTTCTGAGAATCTCCCATCTCTGGGCTTATGGCACCGAAAGCTGCTACTGTTACTATTCCAACTGCTTCCAAAATCTACTCCTGGTACTGCTGCATGATCCAGATCAACCTCCCATCCTGATGTCAAAGATCTTTCCTGTCAACTTCCTAAATTGTCTTAAGCTAGAAAAATGTCTGACTCTGACTTTTCATTGGCTCTGCCTCTCCAAAATTTTATTTTACAGTTGTTTGGAGGTGGATGTTGAAAGAGTACACTTGGACTGCTGCCTATACTCTGCTGTCTTAGAATACTTTGGCATGGAATACTTCCATACATAAAGTAGAAAACTAAGTCATTTTCTACAAGTATTTTTGGAGATGGCAGTAATATGGTGCATTTGGAGCTTAATAAGAGAAAAGTTTTGGAATAAACATGTGTAGAATGAGCTAAAAACAATGGGATAAATAGTTATAGAATTGTCATGTAGCTAAGAAGTGCCAATAGAAGGACTATTGATTTAGTGACTCAAGTTCATAACCTCAGCATCTTCCCTTGACTCTTCAATTTCCCTCATCCCACATATCCAGTATATTGCCAAATCTTTCCATTTTATTGCCACAATATTTCTTGCATTTAACTCCTCTTTATTCAGACAGCCACCACTTTAGTTCAGATCCTTATCACCTTTCACACAAGTTGCTGAAACGGCTTCCTAATTGGTCTCTCTGATTCATCTGTTCTCACTTCACTTTGTCTTCTACTCAGTTCCTTAAGTTTTTCTTTTCTTTAAGTGCAGATCTGGCCATGCTACTCCTCTACTCAATAAACTCTAGTGTCTCTCTATTGCCTCTAGGTAAAATATAAATTCTGTTTAGCTATTAAAGCCATTCACAACCTTGACCTATCTTTTCATCCCCATTGCACATTACTTCCCTCCCACATCTTGCAATCTAACCAAACTGACCTCTGTTTCTTCACACAAAGCACTCAGTCTCCAATCTCTGCTTTTTCACTGACCATCAACCTCTCATTCTTGGAATGTATCCTCTCCTTATCTCTACTTCATAAAATTCCTTTCTTAGGTCAAGTCAGAGTATCCAAACAACTTCTATAAAATGCATTTCCTTTTTCACCTAACTGCTAGTCCACTCTTATTTATAACTATGTTGCATTTAGCGACCTTATATTTATTTGAAGTCATTTTTTAATTTATTCAGTACACAAATACATGTACCCAAATATGTATCAATGTACGTTTTTTAAATTTTTCTCATTGATTTTGTGAATGAACTAACTGATCAATTTGTAGTTATTTTCTAAGTTACATTTTTTAAAAATAAGGATTCTTTTGACAAATTAAGTTGGCTAGTGATTTTCTCTTGTATTTGTTTTTCTTTAGCTTATATACTTAATGTTCCTGTTGTGAGATTATGGAGAACTTGTTAAAAATAAAAAATGTAAGGACATCCAGCATATTCTAAAATATCCCAATTCTAGAAGTTGACAAAGAATCGTACCCTCAAAATCATCTATATTATTGATTGGAGGAATCGGGGACAAAAGAATAGATTGGGGGAAGGGATTGTGACGGTTGTTTTTCAATGCTTGAAGAGTTATCATATGGAACATGGTTTGCCTTATCATGGTTGGTTCCCATGGGCAGAACTGGGAGCAATGGATGGAAGAACCAAAGAGGCCTATTTAAGAATAAGATAAGGAAAGATATCTTACCTTTTAGTACATATCCAAAAGCAGAATGAATGGATTTAGAAAGTTCCCTTTCACTGGAATTCTTTACACAAGGCTTCAATTTGTTACTCACTAGTTGGATATGCTATAGGAACAATTCTTATGTATGTACAGTTTGGACTAGGTGGCCACTTCTGTCCTTTTCAATGAGGACATTCTGTGATTGATACTACTCCTAGACAAGGAAAGTGAAGCAATACTTGCACATGGTAAATGCATCACCGGGCCAATGAAGCCCACAGAAATGTGATCCAGAGGTGGTTAATCCAAGAATCAACACAACCATGACCATATTGCTTTCAACCAGCTATATTTCAGGGGATTCTCTTAAACTCAGTTTGCTGAGGAAGCACAGGCTATTATCAATTCTTCAGCAATTGATTCTTCAAGTCAACATCAACTTGATGAAGTGAGGGTTATATAAGAAAGCTCACCTTCCCATTTCTAACCCTCAATAATTTTCCAGGCACAAGATCAGGGGAAGAACTCAATAAAAACAATATAAATAAATATTTAAAATAAGATTTATTGATGAAAAGGACTGATAATTTAAGTAATATATCTTTTATAGATCATTGTTATGCCTTTGTGGACTTTTTTTTCCATGAGAAAATGAATAGCAACATTTGTTCAGAAAAAGCAAAATGTGTTCTTTCCTTCCTTATTATTTTTATTGTTCAAAGCTTCTTTTAGACTATAATGTGGCATTGTGTATTTGAGTTGGGGGAAAAAATCACTTGTCTTTCAAACATAAGAATGTGATTGTATACTATTGTTGCCAACAATGAGCTAAAGAGGTTAATGGATCACATATCTGGCAAACAGCCACTCTGCCTCCTGCTCAATATATTAAACAATACACATTCTGTTGTGGCTGAGCTCACTATTCTATTTGAATAGTTAGTAAATAACTTTAGTTAGATTTTTAAGTTCTTCCAGAAGCCCCAACAGTTTTTTGTCATTAATTATCTTTAACTATTGAAGATTTAATCTTAAAATCTTGGGTTCTGAGAAGTTAGGGATAGACTACAATGGAGTGGGGAAGAGTGGGTTTTGGTAGGGGTTGTGACGTATTTGCATTGTACACTAAACAATTCATTCCTTTATAGCACGTTTGCAGATCTTTCGTTTTCAAAGTGTGTCTAGTTTCAGTTGGTGTGTTACTTTTTTTTTCCTTGAAATTACCGTTTCGGGGCGGGGTTGGGGGAGGGGGGAGCGAGAAGCAAAGACCTAAGGACTGGAGAAGATATGCAAGTCTTTCTAGCTGTCCTAAAAGGGCTCTAACAAAACCCTGATTTAACAACCTAACCGGTCCTAAAGCCAAAATTCGATTCCCCTTTGCATTGTTTGACCGCCTTAAAAGGAAAAAAAAAAAAAAAAAAAAAAAAAAAAGATAATCAAAGCAATATAGTGATTCCTGTCCTACAGGGTTCTTTCTATATTGCAATTGTACTATGGAAAGTTAGCTAGAGACCATTAATACCGCATTCCGTTGCCTGCAATAGATGTGTGTGAATTTTTTATTTAATTTTATTTTTAAGCAGAATTCCCCCTCCGCCCCCAAGAGACAGCTTTACAAATGATATGCTACTAATATTGTTTTCAGAGAAACTTTAGTTGGGGGTCAGCAGTAGTGGCTACAGGCTGAAGGAGGTAGGAGCCTTAGAGATGGGGGAGGGAGACCAGCAATAGAAAAGTCTCCGTGGATCCGTTGGAATCATTTAAATCTGTCAGCGAGTAAATTAAATAACACACCAACACATGATTTCGCCGTAGAAACGAGGTGGAGATAAAGGGGATAAAGAGAGACCAACTGAATTAGAAACGTGAGCTAATCTCTCTGATTAGGCATTTTGGAGGGGTTAGGAGAAGACAAATCCTTCCTAGAGGGGTCGCTTCCCCACAGTGTCGGCAGTGATCGCCCCCTACAATTCCCGCTGAGCACCGCAGGGGATCTGAGGACAGACTCCGGCAGTCATTGCAGCAGCCGGGGAGCGCTCAGCGTTCTCTGCTACCACGGTCCGGCCCTCCGATGATGCCCTCTACTTGCAGCTTTGCTTCTACCTTCTTTCCCCCACAAAAAAGGAATGAAGTGACCTCAGCTTCAGTGATCTAGTCCCCTCGGACCTTTAGCTTTTCGGGGTCGTTGACTACTAGGATTCACGCACCTCCCCACCCCGCCCGGTAATCTCCATGCGCCCAAAGAGTCCTGCTTTGCCCTCAGATCTCCCCACTCGTAGCTTGCCGGCTGCTCCCTGGAGCTTGGCAGGCAGCGCCCAGGGTAGAGGACGCGATGTAGCTCCGCAGCCTCAGGTTCTCTGTCGCGGCTGCCGCCTCCTCCTGGTAAATTCTCCTCCTCCTTCTCCTCCTCCCAGGGCCCTGCCCTCCCCCTGCAGCAAGCTGCTCTTTCGGTGTCTCGGTGTGCCTGTGTCTCTCTTCTGGAGACACCTGCGCTTCCCAGCCCTTCTCCTCCGCCCTTTTTTGCTATTACCGAGCCGCTGTCTTTGGGGACCAAGGAGTCGTAGCAGCAGGAGAAGAGGGTAGAGGAGGGTTGGGGGCGGGGTGGGTGGGGAAAGACTTAGGAAGGGGTGTGGACAGCAGCCACTCTGCAGCTGGCCGCCTGGGACCCCGCTTCCCTCGTGTGCCCCTCCGAGTGATGGAGAGGAAGAGACTCGCTTAGACACGCACGCAGCTGGGCGCCTCTCCGGGAGGCGATGGTGGCGGCGGCCGCAGCTGCTCTGCTTACAAGAGGGAGCGGGCGGCGCCTGATTCAGCTCAGCTTTGGCTGTGCCACGGGGAGCGCCCCGTAAGCCTAGAGCTCGCTGAGTGGCTCTCGGGCGCCGGCTACAAGCGAGAAGAAAACCACCCAGAAGCTGCTTTGACTGTTGCTCTTTTTTTGAGAGGGTGGAGGCGAGATCTGGGAGGGCGCTCCTTCAGCTGTCACTGCGGAACAGGGTCTTATCCCCTCCTAGCGCAGGGTCTGGGGACAGCGCAGGGTACATATGCGGAGATGAGGATGCGCACCTTCTCTGGCGCACAGTCACAAGGCATTGGGAGAACTGAAACTGGGACTCCGGAGCCAGCTTTTGCCGTGTCCTAGCCGCGGTAACGCGCCCAGCTGCACCTGGCCTCTGCCTCTCTGGGAAGTGCAAGAAACGCATCCTAAACTCCACTACTTTCCTTCTCCCGCTCCTCCCACCTTCACTCCTCCCTCCTTTCCTCCTCCCTCCCTCCCCAATATTTCTCTGCCTGCGTGTCTCTCCCTGCTCATACATACACACATCACCACTCGGTCACTCACTGACTCACTCTCTCAGTCTCGCGCTCTGATGAACTGAATTCCCAATCTCAGAAACAAGCCGTCCAACTTAGGAGCTTGGCCACAAAAACCACATATTTGCCCTCCACCCAGACGACCACAGCATTAGTGAGTCCATCGCCCGCCTGCCGGTCCGCCTGCCCGCCTCCACCTCGGATTTCCTTCAGCGGCAGTGGCTCAGGATGCCCGGTAAGTGAGTCAGGCTGAGACCACTAAGTCTCTGCCAAGCAGTAGCTAGCTAGGCTGGGTCGGCTAGTTACACCATTCACCATCCCTTTTAAATTGGGGAAAGGGACAGTCAGGAGGGAGTAGTGGCCAAGAAAAATCCCGAGAGCTGAACGGGTCTTGTCGGCTTTCATTCCGCGGCCCCTTTTTGGAGGCTGGTCCCCGGGGGCGCTGCCCAAGAGAGGACTTTTAGGCAGGTTTCTCTGTGGCTCGAGTAACACAAGTGTAAGAGAGAAGGGCGTTACGCTGTGTACAGAAGGTACTGTTAGCTAGGTTTGGGGTTGTTTGAGGAAAGGTTTGCTTGGAGACTGATGTAAAAACATGATACCACAATCACAGTTGGGGAGTTTAGTGTCTTGGAACCTTTGTGGGTTATTTGCTGAATATGATTGCAGAGGAGTTTCGACTTCGGTTCTTTAGGGAAGAAGTGAATTTTCAGCTTTGAGGTAGAGGACAGGCAGAGGGCAAAAAAAAGAGCCAAATATCTTCACTCCTCACACACATATACACTCAACCACTGCCCACAACCCCCATTCTTCCCTAGAGATGGGATTGATGGCTGAAGCAATACCATTGCATTTTATTTTTCCTGTCCTCATGGATGCTTTGGGGAGAGTTGATTGAAGGGTACTAGGGCTCTGGCTCCTGTGACCTGAGGGAACAGCTTTGCTTAAGGTTTGCAGTAGAAGATGTAAAAAAAGGAACACCGAGTTTTGGATGTGTATGCATTTACCTGAGGATTCCCACTGAAACTTCCCAGTTTGGCGGGCAAGTGCTTCTTCATCAACTCAGGAGCCACCTGACCCTAGTTGTCCCTAACACGCTGGCGGCTCGCTCTCTGCAAGTCAGCCAGACATTTGCTGTTCAATGGAGGGTGCTCCACTACCCTCGAGAGCCTTTACTCACTCCTACTTTTAAACATAATAATAATAACAATGCCAGTTTCTCAGGAGAAAATATTGATCCCTTAAGGGTAGCTTTAATATTTGCAAAGTGCTTTAAATCAAATTACATCAAGAATACATTTAATTGCGCTGTAACTCCTCTCTGATTTATGTGAACTCTGCTGAGTAAATATCAAAAGGGACAAGTTGGGGGCAGGGACTATAAGGCAAGAGTAGGGCAGGTCCCTTTTTGTGAAGGTTGTCCTTTCTAAACTACTCTACTTGATTTGTTGGCAGTAATCTAAAGCTAGTGATTGCTGTTGATTCTAAAATGGCTTTGCTCAGCAGTTTTAGTATTTTTCAGGGCTTATGGGGAACAACAGAGAAATGTTATCCAAGTTACAAATTAGTTCAAACATGATTCCTTTTGAAAGGAAGAGAAGATGAAAAAATTAGAAGACATTTACTGATACTGGGTAACAAAAGTTTTTTTTTTTTCCCTTCTATTGGATATCAACTGTCTCTTTGCCAAATTCCATTTTAGTTATCCAAATATTTCTTCCCTATGATTCATTAAAGAAGACAAAGTCCCAAATATATACTCTTCCTTTCCTCAGTTGTTTCTAAGATGTCCCATGTTTCGATTAATTATGGATTACCAGAAAAATCATCTGGTGCTTTTCCATTAAGAAGTTATTAGTTGGTTATTCAAGGTACCAGAGGATATTGTCAAGAAATCTGAGTTGTTGGTTGAACTTTAAGACAAGTTTGGAGAGCCTTAAAAGAAAAGGAAAACTCTACTGATATATTTCAAGTTACATTTGGTCAATTTTACAGGACTCTTTTTCAATGTGTATACAAATGAAACATAATGTTGCTTATTAATAATTTAAAGGAATCTTTTCAAATAGACTACTAAGCAGATTTCATGGAAAATTGTGAGGGTTATAGTAAATGGAAGTTCACAGCATGAGCTCAGATTACAGTTTTTTCTAGGTCAAGTATGACCTCAGTACTTAAATTTAATGTCTTCAATTAGAATGATCTGTTTATAGTGTTTTTAATATATGTGAATCAGAGTAATAGTTGCTAATAACTCAACTTAGTTACTTTTGAATGAACTACCTTATTGCTCCCTGAATTTTTATTCATTCAATGATTTTTTTAAAGTATCTATTATATACAAAGCACTATTCAGGGTGCTATGAGAGAATCATTAAAAGTTTTAAAAGATGGAAGTTTTTTTTTAAAAATTAATCTCTAGCCCTTTCCTCATAGAAAAATGCCTGAAAATGGGTTACTACACTATTTTGGGGGGAAAATCCTCAAACATTCTCCTTACTATTAAACACAGTAACTATCCTTTAGTAAGTGATTAAATGTTGAATGAATGAATACAATCATTCGTGACATATCCTATTCAATTTTGCTCTCTATATTAAATACATTTTATCCTTCTACACTTATATTATATATGATCCAGTTTCAGAAAATTAGTTATATTTCTTTGAAATTCATGTTTGTGCTCATTTTTATGATTCAAATAAATAAAAATTAAATTATTATGTATTAAATTCTGATTTAATATTAAAATATGTGATACTAAACATTTACACACAAACAGCTTAATCTGGTACCCATCAGACAATCTGAATTGTCACTGGTCCAAATGTGTCAATTGTTCTCATTTATGAATAAATTTGTGTTCTAGTTGCATTGAAAAATGAAGCTCTAAAGTTGAAAAAATTACTCCTTATCTTTTCTCATCTCTCTGCAATTTCAGAATGTGAATGTTTACGTAAGACTTTAAAGGTTATGCAATTATATGCTAATGAGTAATCTGATTTAATGGGTATTATTTAGTATTTGTTAGAGGAGGAAGTACTTACGGAAAACTAACAAGAGTCTTTGGAATCTTTCTTAACATCTTGCCTGTCAGGGTTGGCTCTATTCTAAGAATATCATTCATGAATAAAATTACTCTTCAGGGTAACATGAAAGTAAGAAGCACCTGCAGAATAGTTTCTTAGTTATTAGTATATATTAGGAACTTGGGGGAAGGGAAGGTATGGTAATGGTTTGTAACAATTATTTTTCAATTACTCCATATATACTATGAATAACAATCCTAGTATTGGAACCTAGAAGTGAAGTTATAATACAATTATAGATATACCACTGATTTGTTTTTCATCTTTTATAATTAGGTTTCTTCACAAAATTTTATTCTAGAAACTTCTAAAATTAAGTGATCACAGTTTCATTAGGATTAGTATGATTTAGTATGAATGGGGTTTTCTTTAAACTTTTGCTATTATTGTACCGGCTGTTATTAATTTTAAGGAAATGTAAGTACTTTCGGAAGAAAGAACTTATAAATTAAAAGTTGTAAAAAAGTATTCATTACAAATCAACCTTTTCCTAACTGATGGCCTGCCTTGTTAAAAGGGGAAAGAGAAGGTTTAAAAGTTTGTTTTAATTATATCTAATTTGTGACAAACTGAGAAATTCTGATATTGTAGTCTCCAGATTATAAAGCCACTACAGATAGCAAAAGTTCAATCACTCTTTAACAGGAATCTAGTACACAAATCTTTGTGGACAAATTTTGCTGACTCTTGTTCTCATCATTGCCTTGTTAGGATCAATCTTTGTTTCTATGGATTATGATGATATCTTAACCTTTAGGGCAGAAGCTCAATAAAAACAAGTTATTAAAAGCCACATTTGGAAATTTTGATCTAAGAACAAAGATTTCAGAGTAAATAAAACTCATCAAAAACATTGTATTGTCAATTGTGGGCTCCATGGTATATAAAATTGTCTGAATTTCTACATAATGTACAAGCAGAAGTTCAACAAAACAAAAGAAGATTGTAAATCTGATTTGCTGTTCAATTGAAGGGTTATTTTAGCAATGTTACTGTTGTTTAACATTTGATAATGTGTTAATTTTCCATTATCTATAAAAAGGCTCTAAACAAAGGAAAGACAGAAGCATAGAATGGCCATGCTAGAAGGGAATTTAGAGATAATCTAGTTCAGAGATGGCAAACATGGACTTATGTGCTACTAAAACATCTGTAGTATAAAGAACCAGATCAAAATGAAATTGGGAAATAGTGAACAAAATAAAGTGAATATAACAGAACATAGATAATGTTATAATGTAGTTTTCTAAGTCAATCTGCATCCTGCAAGGATCTTTATATATTATTTGATTTTATCCCTCCCCTGTGTGTGCAGTGTTTAGAGATGACTAATACCTCTACTGTGAGGGCATTTTTCAGGACTATTTATCCACCTTTGATGTCTACCTGGCATTCAATTCTCACCTGTAGCTCCAAACCATAGATGTGCTGCACCCACCACACTTGGGTAAAATCTTCTTAGCAGATAGGCTAAAACAGGTTGACATAGCCAATAGGCCTTAAAAACTACTAGTGAATAATGGAGATGTCTATTCTGGCAGAATAAGGCTATAAGTACAATTTGTTCCAGGTAGTTAAAGTAGGCAGTGGGGAGCTTAATGAGACATTAAAGAAGCCAAGGTCACCCAAGGAACCCACTCGTCACCAATTGTCCTAAGTTTTATCTTGGCACAGTGACTCTGAAACAGAGAAGGAAAATGATGACTTTTTCAATTCTACCTCACTTAAATCCAACTTGTCATTTAATATGTGATATCCTTGGTCTTCTTCAAATTTGTAGGACAAACAACAGTCCCTCCCCATTTCATTTCTATTTTAATTTAACACCATTGAATTCTAGTCTAATTCTCTCATTTCATTAAGAAAGAAGCTGAGGCTAAGATGAAAAGATTTTTGCCTGTGACAAGTTAGTGGGAAAATAAAAGCAAATTGATTTGAAAACCTTTTCTTGAGTACCCACTATATGTTTGATATTTGTGCTAAGTGCTGAAGCAATAAAGAAAAAAAAAATCATTGCACCTGTTCTCTTGGAGCTTACTTTATACTGGGAAGGATGTGGTGAAGAAGACATTAAGCACACGGATAAGATGCAAAGTTTACATCAAGTATTCTGCCTTCCTGTCTTCCCTGCATTCCTTGCCTTCCTTGCCTTCTTTGCCTTCCTTCCCTCCCTTCCCTTTCTTTCCCCTTCCTTTCCAATATTATAGTAATGGCAATCAAAGCTTTCTTACAACATGATTGTGGCACTGGTTACAATTCTGAAAAAAAGCTCTTACTTTTTGTTGTGAACAATTGATTACCTTTAAAGGTAAATATTTGGGTTGTACATGAGTTTGGGAACTCAAAAAGTATGGGGGACATGAGGAAGGGGTTTGCTAACTTTTACTTTCAAGAGCTAAGGTGACTGATCTTTAGCCTATAATGAGGTTTTCATAGACAAGTCATAATGAAGAAATGACACTATGTTAACTAGAGAATGAATAGAAGGCAGTAACCCTATAACTTAATGTAATCTTTAATTGTACTATACTACAGATAATTTCCTAAGGTTCAGCTTCAAGTTTTAACTTTAAGGACTGGTCCCATTTAGTAATTGTTTAATAGTCTAGAGAATCTTAAAGTAGTTCAAATGATATGGGATATTTTACATTCCCAATAATATCCTCATAATGCATAATTTTTACTGGGTCATAACATAATAATAATTCATCTATAATAAAAGTGCTTGCTGAGAAAATTTGCTGTGTCACAAAGTAAGATGGAACATTTACCCTCACCTTATGTTAAATGGTATTCTTCTAAACATTTCCAGTCAAGGTGAGAAAAGCTCAAATTGCTATGTAATGGTACAGGCTTTCAGATTTGGCTTATATTCAAATGAACACATTCCTTTAATTCATGGTCATATCACTGTGTAGTTAAACTCTACAAGGATAACATTTTATGAGTTAGAGGGTCTAGACATAGATTAGGGGTGGGGAATAAAGAGAGACTGAATAAAATGATGGAAAATTTTAAATTTAGAAGTTAGTGGCAAGAAGACTGCTTCTAATTATGGTTTTTATTTTTTTTCAAATCATATGAAAAAATAATTAACATTAAGTAACTGAATCTTTTAAATACTAATGAGAAAAAAACAACTGTGCTGTCATAAATATTAACAATCCTGGTATATGAGTACAATTTGGGGATCTATTTGGGTGGCTGTTAGAATGTCACTGTAATGCTTTTTATTATAATTCTAAATGACTCCAACTAACTAATTCAAGTTAATTAGAAGTTTCCAATAATTCTGGATGTGGATAATTCTGAAATAGCTAGTTCTTGTTGCTCAAGAACTACTAAACAAAAAAGTTTTTAAAAATGTGTCATGAATCTTTAATCAGGACTGTTCTACAATTGTAAAATTAATTTATTGGAAACCTTTACAACTAGAAGGAAAAAAGTTTTTTTTTAATTTCTTCCAGATTAGAATTTAGTAAAACAAGAAACTGGTATTATATCTAAATTCTTACACTTAACATTACTAGAGTATATTATTCTTCTGGATATCAAAAAAGAAATCTATAAAAGACCTGAACCATACTCTCATCTAATAACTGATTATATCCTCAAATAAAATCTCATTGTAGTCATTTTGGAGTTCTCAGATGAATTCTTAGTGAATTTCAAGTGCTTGTGGTACTAAACGGCTATAAAGACTGAATATAGGCCCAGTGATGGGTCATACATCTGTTATGTGAGAACTAGCATATATATGTTTGGAGAGACTAGATGCAAAGTACTGAATGTTTTGGCCATAGCAACTCTTGAAGACCATCTGCTAAGTTAAAAAGGAGTTCCAGTCTACATCAATAGAGGGAGTACTGGCACTGATGAAATGGCATCCATAAAAAGTAGCATAGTATATTGAAGAGAGATCAGATATTTACTAACTCTATGATCCTGGAAAAGTCATGTATCCTCTCAGATTTCTTTACCATATAAAGGGGGGCTGTTTATAACAGCAGTGTTGTTTTAAGGATTAAATGCTATTTTGCAAGCTTTACAATGAACTATTATGATTAATGTGTCGATTGAAAGCTATTTTCCCAGATGGAATTTGAAGAAAGAAAGATCTGAAAATAAACAAAAAGTTAATATTTGAATCTTACATTTAAATTTAAATGTGTTTTGGACAAGCATTCTGGCTACTTTTTTCTAACATTTTAGTTTTCTCATATAAAATAAAAGAAAGTTGCTTAGTTTAATTGTCTTACTCTGCTTCTAGTAGAAAATCATACTCACTGTAATTAAACAATGGCAATTTAAGCCAGAAGTTCAAGTTTCCTGTGGAATTGCATGTTTCTAAAGTCCGCCCCCCCCCAAAAAAAATGAATAAACATATAAAACAATAGGTAGCCAAGCTATTTTCATCACTTTTGAAAAAATTGCTTTTGTGTTTTTATACATGATTTTTCAATTTCAAGGAGTTGACCATTGTACTGTGATATTCCCTTGCTTGGTACCTATGGCAGTATTCTCTTGTCATGAGAAAAATGCTTCTAAGCAGAAAAGTGAAACTACAATTTGTTTTGACAGTTTATTGAAAGGTTAAATATTGATTAAATTGAATTAATAGAGTTGAAGACAAGAGATTACTTTTAAACGAGTTGCTGATCCCTTTTAAAGGGAAGGGAATGATAAATTTAATTGATTTCATATATGAATTATTAGTTTACTCTGATCAGTCATTTTGATTTTAATAGAATTTTCTCATTTAATGAAATTTTATCCAGTGTTCTGAGATGCCAAAGTTGTCCTATTTTCTCAGAGCTGAAATATGTTCAATAGGACAATAGGTCAAAGAAAATTGTTATTCCCAAAATTGCTTTAGATTACAAATCTTGGCTTTCATCTAGTTTGATGAATTCATTTTCAAGATGAGGAAACTGAGACTTAAGTGACTTATACAAGAACACACAGATAGTAATTTTCAGTGCTTAGAATTTAAGCCTACTCAGGGTCTCTAACTTTTATGACTTCAGAGCCTGTGCTTTTTGAATTACTGAGGCCAGTTTCTATTTCAGGGAAACAGAAACATTGAATGCAAAACAATGAAATGTTTCCATCGATCCTTGAAACTACTCATGCCCATCTTTTGTTTGTTTGTTTTTTTCATAGACTTTATCTAACTAGAATCCCTTTGCTGGAGTTTTCTTCTTCCCCCTAAATCTTGGTTAGACCAGGAGGCAGTCTGAGTACCTAGAAACAATTTCTATTTTCTTGATTTGTTCTTCCCCAAAGGAAGAATGTAGTTGGGGATGGCAGTGACTGTGACTACAACCATGAATCTGCACAATAAGTCTATTTTTGACTTAGATATCTGATTTCATGTCCCACCAGCAATTGGAGACAGATTTTTTTTCTATGTGGAGGAAAGATATGTTTTAATGTAGGAATATTCAACTAATTTTAAAAAAATATTTATTTTGATTCATAACCTTAAAACAAAGATAAATTATTATAAACAAGATAATTTTATTAAAGTATTCATGAAATTGACACTTAAATAACACTATTTTGTTTTTAATGCTATATTAAATCTTAGATTTAAAAAAATTCCAAACAGTGTATGATAGATTTTACTAAATGTTATTGGCTGCTTATCCTTTTAATTGGGACACCTGTCTCTTTCAGTTGGCTGGGGAGGAGAAGGGGGAACTAATTTAACATAATGTATTATTCATTGTTTCTTTTTCAAAGTATTTTAGAAAAATTAACTAACATTCCTTTTTAAAGTATACATTTCTATATCCATTTCATAAATAATAAACTAAAAAATAAGCCAGGAATAGTCAGAACCAGAGTCAGTTCTTGCTCTGTCCCATTCTGTCCCATTCTGAATTGAATTTCTTACACTTAACAAAAATTTGACTATATCATGTATTCTTTAGATTTCAGACGAGCCCTTGAAAGTGAGTTTAGTCACATTTTATATCTCGTTTCACATGAGTCTCAGTAGCTTTGCCTTCTTTTTGCTAACATTAGTACCATTATAGTTTCCCAATTTCTTATTTTTAAATTAAAATATGTCTGTTGGTCCTTATTGTCTTTCTAAATCATCCCTAAGCCATCACTACTCTGGCTTATATGTGACTTCTTGATTTTTCACTTTATATAATCTGTTTAATGAGGAGCTTCTTGTTTCTTGTAGTGCATATTTCTTGAGATGTTAAGCATTTGAAAATTCCACGAATATTTTCATATTTAATAGAGCATGGAATGTATGTATATTGACATGCTTTGGAAATAGTCACTATTCTTTTCATTATGATGAAAAGAGAAAAGAATGTTAATTTTGTTCATTTCCCCTCCTATAATACCTTTACTTAACCTTCACAGAGAACAAGGAGGAAAAAGAATGCATAAACTAATAATGTTCTTTTCTCCCTATTTATTTACAAGGCAAGATTAAGAAACACAAGCTCTAATTTTAAAATTATTGTGCATTTGAAAAATGCTTTTCAGTCATGCGCTAGCAAATCATTAATTCTATTTAAACAGGCTGTAGTATTCAGAAGAATAACTGCCAAATTTGTTGGGTCCTCTAACAAGATAATTAATTATCAGGTAATAGGAGGACCATTGGAGTGTCGGATGTAAAACAGATGGTGGGGGAAGAAAGATGAGGCAGTCAGAATGTTCTGAGGGGTGTGATAAGTCTTTTTAGCCAGTGCAATGAAAAGCCACTGGTATGCCCAATCTCCCATGCTTTCCATAGCTGGTCACTGCCTGTTAGTGTTTCAGTCAATCTTAAGTGTGCTGAGTTCCATCTCACTAAGCTTATCTTCATACTCCTCCTCTTCCTCCTCTTCCTCTTCATTCTCCTACTGTGGCACCTTTTCTTTCTCTTTCATTTCAAATGTTAACTGAAATAAATGAAAGGAAGTGGATAAAGGTCTCTTCTCATTAGACACTAAAAGTAATATCCGCATCTGAGGCAGGAGAAGTTGCCTTTCCCCTGAAGAAAATTCAACTAGTTGTATTTTTATTCTTGACATTGCTTATGACAGATGCATATACCACTCTTACAAGCATTGGCTCTCGTTTCAGATAGAGCTAAATGGAACGAACTGTTACAAGAAAAAATGAATAATTTAATTTGTAAATTTAAGAAATTGAAATTGAGATCCAAAAATCACCCTACTAGGAAGAAAACTTTGCTGAATCATTAACAAAAGAGTCAAAAAACAATGTTCTCTTTATTCATCTTTTCTTCCTTTCAAAGGGAATCAATATTTGAACTCTCTCCCCCTCTCCCTCCCTCCTTCCCTCTTTATTTCTCTCTCTCATCCCCCACATCCCCTACATCACATCAATACTTGGAATTGATATAAAAATGTTTTCAAGTGGCATAAGGGAAATGACACCAGGATCTAGACATTGGTACGTATATGAATGTTATGAATCCAACATTGTGGTTTAAAGGAATTTTTTAAGGAAACATATTCCAGGTTTCATAAAAAGAAAAGTATCTAAATTTTAAAAAGACAAGATACTCATTTGATTTGCACACTTAGTGAGCTATCTTTCAATGAGAAATGACAAAAACTAAATGAGCATCATGCTTATTCTACGAAAAGGCAGACTGGCTCAATTTGGATGTGGTGACTATACCACTGAATAGTGAACTTTCCTGTTTATCTCAAATCTGGCAAGTATTTGCTCTAAAGAAGTAAGCAGTCACCTTTTCTATCCCACCCTCTCTGTATCAGGCCCATCTTTTCTCATTTAAAGTAGTGTTCCCTAAAATAGATTACACTGACAAGTAGTAATTACTGACAGCTGCATCTAATTAGCAAAGAAGATTCCTGCTCATGACAATAAAGTATTATTACATGTTTAGCATTAACACTGGCAGTAAGAGAGGTGACTTTGATAACAGAAAATCACAAGTGTAAAATCTACATTTCCACAAATCCACTGTAACAGGAATTGAACTTGTTTTGTGTGAAACATCTATGGTTTTCCAGAAAGGAAAAAGTGGTCACTTCCAGAATGTTTTTCAGGGAAGCACTAATTCAGGAAACTAAAAGTGTTGTAGTTCAATTTAAACAATTGATTTAATATTAGGGGGTGGTGGTGCACATGTGTGTACACATGTATGTGCACATGCAAGCATTTATGTGTATGTATTCAAAAGAATGCTACAAAAGATCTGTATTTGACAAAACAGGTTATCAAATTAGCATTTCATTGTTAAATAAAAATGTAATTTTAAGTTACATTAAGTATTCTAACACTGCTTTCTCCTTCCTTCCTTTTTTTTTTTATTACATTCTACAATGCTTTCCTGTCTAATAGATATCAAAGTCTGTCTCTGCAGAATAATATTTCCTTTTTTCTCTTTTAAATTGTTTCATAGACCAAAGCCTCTACCCTCTCTATTTGAGTTCTTAAAAAGCTCTTTCTCCACCTTTGGCAAGTCTTGGACTGATAGTTCTAATTATTGGCTCCATTACAAATATATTAATTTCATTTGGCTAACTGCAGTGTTGGCCTATTATTTTTCAATTCAAGAAGTTGCTGCTGTGTGTGTGTGTTTTCTTACCCTCATAAAAACATACCCTATACTCCACTAGATAGTAGCTATGTTTCTTTTTATTTTCAGTTTGTTGTAACATTTTATTTATTTATATGCTATGTCAGACTGATTCCTTTTGTCTTCTATGTTTGATAAATTTGGTTCAACTCGACAAAGATTTATAGAGTATATATTGCATAGGCACTATTCAAAAGTCAAATAGGCAAAAGGTTGAAGCAGACTCCTTTGTGTCCCAATATCTCTTCCCCTTCTATTCCTGTGTTCTTCTAAGCTATTAGCCAATCTCAAGTAGAGATTACCTATAGGAAATCCTCAAAGACAAAAATATATTACTGTGAGACAAGCCACTAAATTTCTTTCTTACACCCCATTCCAGCCAGTCTACAACCTAACTACTCACTATGCCTACTTCTGGCAACTTTTGACATGAATAATATATAATAATAGCTAACATTTATATACCATATTAAAGTTTACAAAACATTTTACAAATATTATATCATCTGATCCTCACAGCAGCCCTGAAAGATAAGTGCAATTATTCATTATCCCCATTTTACAAATGAGGAAACTGAGGCAGAAAGATTAAGTGGCTTGCCCAGAGTCATGTAGCTTGTAAGTATATGGGGCCAGATCTGAACTCATCTTCCTAAGTATAGACCCAACATTTTATCCATTTCTCAAAACTTGCTTATTTCTGCCTGTGGGATATTTCCTCTGAAGAATACAAATAAATAAAATATATTTGGAGTGAAGAAAAATATTTTTCCATTAAGTTTTTTTAGATTGCTGACTAAAAATCAAATAATAAAACATGTAGACAAAAACTTGTGACTAACATACATTAGTAAAACATCCTAAAGCATCAGAAGTTTTGTTTATGTTTAATTTTATCACTTCACACAATGGCATTTGCTAATGGTCAAAAGTGACTATGTATTATAAATGAAGGCGTGAGGAAGGGGAATGATATTGCTTCTCTAGAACTTCCTTATTAGACAAATACTTAGTTTGATTGACTTCATATTTGCTCTCTTAATGATCTGGAAGGCATTTGTTTTGCAAATATGTAGAAATAAACTCAATATAATATAATGTCAACCTGTAGCTTGCTCTATCCCTAAATGTCAACTTCCTAGTAACCATGGTAACATGGGCACAAGGATAAGATGTATAAAGAAATTCAGTCAGTCCTTTAACTTCCTCCCTCCCTCTACCAAGTACCATTCAGCAAATTTCATTGATTCACACAATATAAGAGATCTTGGAGAACATCCAATTCAACCCTTTCATATGACAGATAAGGACACTTAGTACCTGTTAAACTTCTTTCTCTTATTTTTTTTCCTGCTGTAATGACTTTCCCCTCCCCTGCTCCTCCTCTACTGGACACACTAAAAAATAGTGAAGTATTCAAGAGTGGAGTCAGAGAAAAATAGAGAAGGCACAGAGAATAAAGAAAATTTGTAAAATGGATTGTCAACGGCAAAATATTTATTGAGCACTCACTGTATAAAAGACTCTGAACTGTGTGCTAAGGGACTTACGATACGCCGGACAGAGGATCTCACTCCTCAAGGTATTTTCATTTCAGTAGGGAGCTTGTAGGAAGGACTTAGAACAAGTTTTGTGTTACTTTCTTTTGAAAGTTTATTTTAAAGTTATACTGATAAAAATATCTATGGAAACAATTGCAGAAATGCTTAGCTTACTATTATGTCAACTTTATAACCTGGTTTTTAAAAGTCTACATTAATAACAACTATTCTGTTACCTTACTAATTAAGTGATGATTCAGTATGTATATAGAGCTTTATTTTATTTTATAATTTGAGATCCAATTCTGGAATAGAAGAATCTACTCCCCTTCCTAGCAAAAAAAAAAAAAAAATTAGTCTCATCACTAAAAAGGTTGTTATCAGGTGATAAATGTGTTCATCATAGAAACTAATGAAACTCACTTAACTAAAACACAGCAGGTTTGTAGTATTCTGAGCATGATGATCTTCCTTTCTCAACCCCCACTTCCAAGTTCCTTAATTTATGGAAGAAAGAAAAGATGGTAATTGAATCTAACACAAAACCTGGAAGTGGGGGTTGGAGGAGGAAAATCATCATGATAGTTATCTATAGATTTAAAAAAATCTATGTTGAAGAATGATCAGACTTAGCCTTCTTGTTTCTAAAGGGAAAGAACTAGGACCATTGGATAAAAGGCACAGAGAGAAATTCTCTCATCTCATTAATTGAATTTTTCCCTAATAATTAGAGTTGAATGAAAATAAGATAAACTGCCTGAGAAAATCACGAGAGACAGCATGGATAGAGTGGTGGATTTGCAGTCTTAATGAAAAGGCTTCAAATCCTACCTCAGACACTTATTACTATGTGAGTCTGGATAAATTGCTTAAAATTCGCTTTGCCTCAGTTTTCTTATTTACAAATAAGGATGTTGACCTGAGGTCTCCTAAGGTTTCTTCCGGCTCTATATTTATGAATAGACTTTTAAGCAAAAGTTGAAGAACTACTTGTTAGTACTGTTATAAAGGAATTCCCCTTTTTTTTCAGGTAGGAGTTAAATAAGATGATTTCTGAAGTCCTTCTATGATACAAGGACCATGCATAGGATACATATTTGTGGATAAATGATATCCTATAGTGCTAAATGCTTGATTTTCTCAAGACAGTACTGTTGAGAGCTCTTACAAATTAAAAAGTTTCACCATTATTCAGCTACAAATATTTAGCCTTCAAATCTTTAGCCTTCATCAAAAAGTTTATGATGGAGAATGGGCCCTGTTTGGTGCTTTGGGTTTCCAGGGTCATATATTTCTATAGTAGTGTGGTGGCAGTAGTAAGGAACAACAAGGAGATTAGTTTCACCAGAATATATATAATTATGTAAACAGTTCTTGAGTAACATGATCCTAATCTCTCAAGCTAGGAGACCATGAAGAAATTCTTCTTTTCCAACAGCTGGATATTAGTGATAACCAGAGATTTTGTGAGATTTTCTTGAGGAGTGATATGGGTCCTCAACCATGCTGGAAGAGCTGTCAATGTTGCTGATACAACACCTTTTCAAATTCAAGCTAAGATGACAATACAAACCAATATTTTTTGACACTGGAGATAGTTCAATTGAATTATTTCCACTAGCAAAACCTCAAGGTATATGGTGAATATGTCTAGCATGGTGACTTTACATGCTCTTAAAAGTTGCATCCCAGGGCAAAAGCCAAAATTTTTAAGTGACTTGATCAAAAGGTAGGAGCTGGTGAGAGGAGGAAAATCATCATGATAGTTATCTATAGATTTAAAAAAAATCTATGTTGAAGAATGATCAGACTTATCCTTCTTGTTTCTAAAGGGAAGAACTAGGACCATTGGATAAAAGGCACAGAGAGAAATTCTCTCATCTCATTAATTGAATTTTTCCCTAATAATTAGAGCTGAATGAAAATAAGTTAGACTGCCTGAGAAAATCACGAGAGACAGCATGGATAGAGTGGTGAGAATGTAACTCATGAGAATGTAACTCAGAAAAATGCATAAAATTCAGATCACTGAAATGCAGTAAATTTTCTTTCTTTAAATTTGCAATTTTTTTTGAAAAGGTGGGGAACTATGATTGTGGCATATTGGCCTGACTTTCCATGATCAGATATGGTCAGTATTTTGGTTTTATTTAACTTTTTAAAATATTATTTTATGAGAAAAGGTGATATGGGCTGAGAAGATAAGCTGAAGAGTGAAGTACCAGGAAATGGCTATGATGTTAAAAACAATAAAATCTTCTTCTTTCTTTTTATTGTAAATTGCAATGTCACACTGCCCTCCACATAGAAGCAAAATATTAATTTTCCCTATTGATTTGGTCATATAGTAGGTTTTTCCATTTGCAATAATATTCCATTTGCAAAAGCTCTAACTTTACTGGTATATTCTGATTTTTATTTGGTGTGAAATATTGTTAACATCATTTGAAAAGCCAGAGTAATTGATCTGTGAGTTAGAAAGCAGAAGTTACTGCCAGTAAATCTAACATTGGAGTCAGCATCTTTTCCTCTTTGAGACTGCTTTTAGTTAGCTTATAAAAACAGAGGCCTGGCTTCTAGGCTAGTTAGTGTTAGGCTAGTCTGATATGGGGTAGTGTTTTGAAAGAGCAGTACTGTTCTCAGGAGACTGGTTACTTGAGTCATTTTAACCTTACTAGTCTTGATTTGTGTTCTCCCGTTGTGTGTCTCTGGGGAAGATCTCGTGAAATGGGATTGTAAGTTACTTGATGTCCTGGCCACACAAAACACCAAAGAACTGTATAGTAATGATTATGTGATGTCACAAGGTTAGAGACCTGGTGCTATGTTCTTGATAACATCTTCTTAGTTCTCTCTGTCTTCAGAGTACCTGTGTCAGAGGTCATAGAGCCCTGACACTTAGAATGTTTCAGCCTCTTAGCAAGATTAATCTCTTCTGTAACAAGTGAAAAAAGTCCTTAGAGAGAGAAAAAAAAAAGTTGATGGAAAGATAGAAGTAGATTTGCCACACATAAAGGTTTTTCTCCAGTGTTCTTCTAGCCACTAATAAAGAAGTGGCCTCTACAAGAGAACTGTTCAGTTCTGCAAACATATATTGTATCTAGGATATACTGCAACATATCCAACATATAAAGGACTGCTTGCCATCTAGGGGAGGGGGCGGAGGGAGGGAGGGAGGGAAAAAAAATTGGAACAGAAACGAGTGTCAATATAAAGTAATTATTAAATAAAAATTAAATTTAAAAAAAAAAAAAGAAGTGGCCTCTAGTCATACCTGTCTTTTCAAAAGCAAACTATTTTCAGAAGCAATTCTAATTTTTTTAAAGTAAATTGCCATCAATATTATCAACTGGAATTTATAAAAAAAACATTATGATTACAATATTGCTTTCAAAACAATAAGAGCTAATTTGAAATTTGGAATCATCTTCTTTAAATAATGTCAATTCCACAGTTGAATAGATGCAGATAATAACTTGAAGCACAGAACAAGAATGAAAGCAGAAAGACCATCTGTCTCTTCCAAACTTGATTAGGAAAGGTCACACAAGCAATATTTTTAGTATAGTCTTAAAATTAAGGTTAAGCTGCTCAAATTCCAGTTTACTACAAACAGCAGATATAGTCATTTTCTAAGTTAGGAAAACGCATAGTAGAAACATATGTTTTCTAAAAAGAATATACTGCTACTTGTGAAACACATTTATTCTTCTGACATAAATGAAATCTACTTTTAAAAGTATGGGTCTTTTCATTTTGCTAACACTGGTGATCATGCTTTTCAATTGGTTTAAAAAAAACCCAGCCTGTCATTGATAACATTAAATACTCCTAACAAGAATCAAAGATGTTATTGGGGAAATGCCTACATACTTGATTAAGCACTGTAAAAGTGCATAAAATTCTGTTACATCAATCTAGAATGACACTGATATAAGGAAATAGAGTGTGAAGGTTGGAACACATAAAAACTTAATTACGTGAAAAAAGTTGGATTTCATAAATTATCCTGAATGATTTGTTTGCCAATCCATGAAATTATTTTTAGTTGTACTAGTAGGACAGCAATCTTCATCATTAGAAGGAATATCTATACTAGTTAATATTAATAAGAATGATTACTTACATGTATAAAGCATGTAATATTTATGTAACATTTCATATACATTATCCTATTTATTTAGATTACATATATATGCTACAACAAATTTCATCATCAAGTCTTTCATTCAACAAACATTAATTACCTGATATGGATAGAGAGAGACAACTACGTGGTATAATAAAGTGCTGGGCCAGGGATCAGGAAGATTTATCTTCCTAAGTTTAAATGTGGCCTTATACATTTATTATGTGTATGACACTAGGCAGATCATTTGACCTTGTTTGCCTCAGTTTTCTCATCTATAAAATGGGCTAGAGAAAGAAATAGCAGACAACTCCAGTTACCTTTGCCAAGAAAATCCTATTTGGGGTTGCAAAGAGTCGGACATGATTGAAACAATTGAACAACAAGGCAGCAGGGGTAATGGGGAGGGAGAGAACTGTTCTAGGTGCTTGGAGAGATATAAATATTAGAAAGATATGTTTCTTGCCTTCATGGGCTTAGAATCTAGTAGGGCTGGGCTATAAGGTATAGAAACAGATAACCATTATATACAATACCAAGCAAGTGTACTAGATTGTTGGTTAAATAGTTTCTTTCTGTTTTGGATTTTTGATTTTGAGCTGTAAGGGAACCAGAAAGATTATCTAGTTTAATTCTGACATTTTAGAGATGAAGAAAGTGATGCTTGAAAAGATAAATGACTTCTCCAAGGTCATAAAGCAAGAAGGAGAACTAGGATTTAAATGGCAGTCCTTTGATTAAAAATTCTGCATTATTTCCAATTCACCATGCTACCTTCCAGCATGTTGAGTGCTGTTTAGGTTCATTATGTCCTTGTGAATTTGGTAGTACAAGGATTAATCCCACATAATCCTAAATAAAATGAAAACTATAAATATAAATGACTGTTCCATGGTCACTTAGTAAATGAGAAATAGTAATTAAAATTGAAGTGTTCAGATTCTAAAACCAATTGTCTTTTCATTATGTCATACCATCATATGGTAGAAAAGGAGAGATTAATTTTATTAAAAGTGAAAAAATGGAAAAAAGTGAAAGTGGTTTTCACAAACTTTCCAATATTTCATTGTAATAAAAGAATATGTACCAAATGAACATAAACTCAATTATCTTCTAGATAAGATTAATTCAAGCTACATATTCATAATATAATAAAACATTTCTCTTTTATCTAATTGAAAGGTAGGATTATATTTAATATTATATTACTATTTTGAAATGGCTGGATAGTCATTAATTCAAAATATATGAATTAAATTCATTCTATCTGCAGAGAATCATTGAGGAAAAAGTAATGAGTTATCCTTAGTCTCAAATGTTAATGAACCTAATAAGGGATTTAAAGATTTAAAGTGGCAAGTAAATATACTACAAAAAAGTAATCAATGAGTGCAATAACAGTGAATGTATAAAGGTGCTAGAGTAGTTTGGGTGATATGATCTGGGGAAGCTTCATAAAAGAAAATACATCTCACCTGGATGCTGAAAGATCAATAGCATTCCCCAAGGCAGAGAGTGGTAAAAGCATTTCAAGACAAGGTGATGAAATGAACAAAACATCAGAAAGAAGAAAAGGTAACTTGTGTGATGAGAATAGCTAGTTTGTTAGATAGTCTAGTTTGTTTAGATTATGTACTCATATGTTAAAAAGTTGGTTGACCATATTTGGTTGTTCTTTGTTCTTGATGAAAACCAAAATGACATCAACATATTAGAGTAAAGGTACAGCGTGTCCAACTGTGGTTTATCAGACCAATAGGAGCTTGGAAGTCTCTGTCACAGTTTGGGCACAAATAGCCCATGTGAACATTTGGAGTGGAGATATCTTTAAATTTGCACATTTCCTATTTCTTTTGAGCTACTACAATGCTGTTTTACTCATAAGAGCATAGTATCTTCTTTGATGTGGGCAGGCCATACTAGTTAGTCCTTTGCTAATGTCTCCCATGTCACACAATAGGATCCCAAAATTTTTCAGAGACACCTTGAAAATGTCCTTGTATTGCTTCTTCTGACCACCATGTAAGCTTCTTCCTTGTATGAGTTCTCCATAAAATAGTCCTTGGTAAATGTACCTTTGGCTTTGCAACAGGTTGACAATACTATATTAACATGTAAGCAGATTTAAGAAGACCTTGAGATCAGGCTAAAGACTAGAATTTTAATCAGTAATATTATTGATGAATGAATGAATGAAAAGGAATTTATTAACCATTTACTAAATGTTAACTATTGTGTTATGTGCTAGAGATACCAATCCAAAAGCAAACATTCCCTACCTCTAGGAGTTTATATGCCAATAGCAAAAGAAAACATATATATGGAATGAATAGTAAAGGAGGAATATTAGGGTTTGGAAAGGAGATGCTAGAGCCAGCTCACACACTATAAAATTTTCAGCATGAGTATGCAAACCCCCAAAATGGCAAATGCCATAAATTAAGGACTTGTCTTAAATATTTGATGATTGTTGACTCAGATTTAGGATATTGTTGGATAAAATGTTCATAATTCAAATTAAATTCTTATTTAAGGAAAGTCAGTTGTTAAATATTTATGAGCACACTCTTGCTTACAGAAATGGTTAATGGAGCCATTGGGTAATAGAATGACATACCCTTTCAAGAAATTTCAGTTTGAATTTTATTATGGTTTTAGAGTTAGGAAGTTCTAAAAGAGGATGAGAGGAGAACCTCTTGAGTTCCATAAGTGGAAAACTTTTAAAAAGTATGTACCTAGTGAAGTAAGTTTTGTTATCATTATTTTACAGCTGAGGAAACAGATTCAGAGAAATATGTGTAGATTCATTAGCAATCCATCTAGGAGTCTAAGAAAGGAGAATTAAAACCATGTGTCTCCTGATTCTCAATCTCGTTCTATGGCCACTGTACCATGCTGCCTCTCTAGATAATGAGAAGTCATCTTTTTTTTTTTTTTTTTTTTGATTTTTGACTTGGAGATGCCATGGAAAAAGAGGTTTAGAAGATGAACCTATTACACTGTGTATCCATTTAACAATGCTAATGACTTACTCTGTACAAAACTTTGAATAGGTACTATTGTGGATATAAAGGAGTAAAATACAAAAGTCTTACCTACCAAAAGTTAATTGTCTAATTGGGACATTAGATGTGAGCTCCTTAAAAGTCAGGAACCAAGTTTTTTTCCCCTTTCTTTGTATCCCTAGTGCTTAGCATACTACATAGAAAATAGTAGGTTTTAAAATAAACTATTATTGATTAATATTATCTCCACATATATAGGTCTGATCTTTGCAATACATGTCTTACCTAAGGAAGGTAAGATGTATGAACATGAAAACAATATTAGTACATGAAAGTTCTCTTTTTTCCCCAATGGGAACTATAGATCGTATGTATGAGTTCAAAGAAGAAAGAGAGCAATATGATCTGAGAGAGTTAAGGAATGCTTTTGGAAGATGTGAAATTTGATCTGAACTTTACAAAATGGATAGATAAGAAACACAAAAGTGGATTGTAGATAAGATGTTATGAGCAAAGTTGAGGGTGCAGAAAAGCCTTTGGGGAAAGGGAGTGGAAGATGAAGTTAGTCTATAGCTGACATGGAAGATTTCTAGAGGTAATAGTAAAATTTAAAGACAAGAAAAAAGAATCAATTTATGGGATGCTTTGAAGACCAGGTTAACAGAGTTGATCTCATATGTAAGAGAATGCAATCAATTCAATAAGCTTTAAATCAATTCAAAAAGCATATATTAAATACCTATTACATTAAGTACTATGTTAGGTGCTAAGGATAGGAAGACAGAAATGATACATTTACTACACTCAACAGATAGCATTCTACTGCAGGGATATTTGTATACAAATTAAATAAGTATGGAATAAATGCAAAGCACTAACAATATTTGAAGAGGGAGACAGCTCCAAAAACTGGGAGAATAACAGAGATTTTGTATAGATGACAGTTGAGCTGTGCTTTGAAGAAAGTTAGGAATTCTCTGAATTCAGGAGAGAAGAAATGGGATGTTTCAGATTTGGGGAGAGGAATGTTATCAGGTGATAAAATATGATGTACTGGAAACAATTGCCAAGTCTGTTTATAACAAAGAATATATGTACTATGAAAGTAGTAATATGAAATAACAATTTAAAAGTAAATGCAAGCTATGTTTGTCTTTAAATATCAGACTGAAGAGTTTGCATTTTTTACTAAAAGCAAGAGGACTCATTGATAGTTTTAATAAAGAAATGATAACAGAGGTGGTAAGATTGAAAGAAAAGAGACTAATTAGGATATTGCAATGGTCCAAGTCAGAAGTAAATGAAGATCTTACGTATGGTAGAGACTATGATCAGGGAATAAATGTAAGAGATATTGCAATAATATCTGGCAATTGGTTGGATATTGGCAGTAAGATGGTTCTGAGATTACAAAACTAGGTGACTTTAACAGAGATGGAGAAGTTAAAGGAAATGAGCTTTGGGAAAAATATAATGAATTCTGAACATCATATTTTGGTCATAATGACTTTGAGATGTCTATATGACTTTCAGTTAAGCTTGTTTATGAAAAATATTTTGAATAAAGAAGAAGCAATATTTAATAAAATTTAGTGTCTGGTTATAGTAACCAAGGAAGAAAATAAAGTTAATTTTTTAATGGTCTTAATGCAACTATCTTAGCTTAGATCATTATCACATTTACTTGGTGTGTTATAATGTTCTAATTGGTGTCCCTGGTTTCATCCCCTTTCTTATCTAATTTATCATTGTACACTGTAACCAGATTGCTGTCTTGAAAAGTCTTTGAAATCTTTCTCAAGAACAACTCCTCTGCTAAAAATTAAAACAAAACTAAATTAATGATATTTCATGGTTTACATTTCAAATACTTCAGTCTTATGTAAAAAACCTTTATAATGGAACTTCAACTTCCCTTTCAGCCTTGTCTTTAAATATTTTCTTACTATTTCACTAACCCAACTAAATTAAACTACATCAATAGTCCTCCCATATACCCTGCATTTTCTCATAATCCATGAATGGAAAGCCTTATTCTTTGTTGCATTTCTGCCTGTTGAAACTCTTAAAATATTTAAAGGTCCACCTGAAATGTCTAATCCTTCATGAAATTTTCCCTTGTCTTTCCTCTTCTAACAATCATGATCTCTTTTTCATCTGACTTTTAAAATATTTTAATTTTACCATAAGAAAAAAAAAAAAAAACAATCAGCATCATGACCAGAGGTAACAAGTGGCAAATTCAGCAGCAATACTAAAAAAGCTGAAGAGTATGTTACCATTAGGATAATTGTTGCAACATGTGGCAGAGATATTTGAGGACGAGGAAGAATTATTTTCAGTTGTTGGAAGATTTAGTTATATTGGAAATGTTTGCTTTCTTTATATTGCTTTAAAAAGTGAGAATCCAACCTTGCTGAGCCCCTGAGACTTAGGAAAAGGTGTCTGGTATAGGGCTTCTGTAAAGATTCCCTATCAAAAGTACATTTCTATATTTTTACCAGAGAGTGAATGAATGGGAATCTATTTAAGAATGAGTGAAGAAGCAAGAAGAATATATGATTTTGTGTGTCCCTTTGTGGGCGATCCCATGTCTCATGGTATTAGTTGGGGCTCAGTTTTCTGATGAGAATAGACTATGATAATTAGGTCATGAAGTAGCATCTCCAGCTACTTTTTTATATGACAAATGTCTGAAATATTAGGATGTATTTAAAATCCAGAATGAAACATTTGGCTTCTACATTTTTATTACTTATGTAATATCATGTGTTATGATTATTTGTGTGCGCATTTAATAGTCCCTGTTAGACTATGAACCCTTAAAGACATTCTTCCAATATTTCCAATATTTTATGTTCATTTTTTTTTTTTGCCAATAATATACCTTCCACATAGTGGCTAGGCAATAAGTATTTGATGAATGAATGAATTAATGATGTGAATGTAAAGAAAGAAGAATCCAGGTAGATATGACTACTTTTGAATTAAAAGACCTAAGTTCAAATTCTGCCTTTATCACTTATTCCCCTTGTAGTTTTTATTTCCCCCTGAGGCAATTGGGGTTAAGTGACTTGCCCAGTGACCGCTGTCACATAGCTAGGAAGTGTTAAGTGTCTGAGACCAGATTTGAACTCCGGTCCTCCTGACTTCAGGATTAGTGCTCTATCCAAGGAATCACCTAGCTGCCCCACTCCTTGTGGTAGATATGTGGTAGATATCTTAATTCTGCATTGTAAATTAATTATTTGCATTGGTGATTAAGGTCAATTAAATTAATTTTCTTATAACTGAATAATGGTTTAAAATATCTAAATTAAAACTGTCACTATTGCACTAAAATTTGTCAATTTTTCTTTTTTCTAAATTGTTTTAATAAGTTTATGTTGTAATAATATTCACATCAATGTCATTTATATTTGATATGTCTAACATATTTTATGCATAGCTAAGATACATTAATTATATGCAGATATGTGTATGTACATGTGTGCATGTATACACGTATTTCTATGCATTCTTTTTGTTGTTGTACTAGACCTGTGATTTCATTGATATAGAAAAATCCCAGAATGGAACTTCTTTCATTAATACAAGCCGATAAGTTGCCTTTGTTATTAACTTTCTGTTCTTTGAAAACACTGCTTTTAATATGTCTTCTTGTAGTTCAATATGGTTTCAGAACAAATGTACATTATACCAGTCATGAAACAGTGGGTGTAGGAATGTTGTGTATAGGTTGTTAGCAAATTTTAGTATCTTATGCAAATAGAAGTTTATTTTAAATGTATATAAATAAATATATGAAGTTATAATTTGACAAATAGAATTTACATACATAATTTTATTACATATTTAAATATGGTTTATATATTTTGCAATATATAAATCCAATATATAAATATATAAAATACAATAAATTTTACAATAAATAAAATATAAATTTTACAATATATACAATGTATAAATACAATAAATAAATACAAAGATATTATTTCATCTTATTTTTTCCTTTATGGTAAGATACCTTTTTATTCACTGGACCTATACATATCATGAGTCTTTGATTTTTTTTTTTTTTTTTTTTGCCAATCACAACCAGAGAGCTATGGAGAGTGATGGTGGATTGCAACATAGCATTTTCAATTTTTGTTTCTTTTTTTTCCTTTTGATCCGATTTTTCTTGCATAACATGACAAATATGGAAATATGTTTAAAAGAAAGCACATGTTTAACCTAGTAGATTACTTGCTATCTTGGGGAAGAGGAAGGTGAGGGAGTGAAGGAAAAAATTTTGAAACACTGTTTTACAAATTAACATTGAAAACTCTCTCTACATGTATTTGGGAAAATAAAGTACTATTAAGAAAAAACATGTAATGCAAAAAAAAAAAAGAAATTTAATTAAATAATATCAATAATAAATAAAAGAAACTGATTTTCAAGGAAGTTCTACTTTTAAATTAACATGTATAGCCTTGGTTTAAAAAGTCATAGTATCTTTGAATTCTGGCCAAAGGTGTATATGTATCACATAGCCAAAATAATATGTGCTTAATTATAAATAGTACCATCATACTACTATTTGGGGTTCATAAATTAGAAGGAATTACAATTATCTGGTATAACATGATCACTTAGGATCATTAGATATGTCATTAGCTCTATCTAGTATATTCTGCATAATTGTTCTTACCACTAAGGTATTTTGTACATAAGAACCATAGTATCTTAAAAGAATGAGTACATCCACAAACTATCCAACTCTTAATAATAATAATAAGATGGTTGTATTTAGAGCTAGAAAGACCCTTAGAGATCATTTAATCAGTCCTTCCCTCTTTGTTTTTTATTAGTAAAGAACAGACTCTATTTCACTTCACAGAAAATTCAGAAGACCCAAGGGATGCAGGGGAGTTATGAATAGATACTAAAAATACATAAAGCATTCCCAGTGCTTCCTAAGCTCCCCTTGGATGCATTTGGACCTGCTAAACACAACACAAGCCTGCCCTGCTGCCCTCTGGTCTCTCATCTGAACAAGAAAAGTCAAAGAGGAGTTCACAAAGTGAACACTCTCATTTCACAGATGAAGGAACTGAGACTCAGTATTTACACGACTTGTTCAAGGTCGTTAAGTGGCAGAGCAGAGATTTAAGCCCATGTCTTCTGCTTCTAAATCTAATACTCTTTCAATTGCACTACTCAGCCTTTCTCCAGAGCAGCAGCAATGATATAATGTGGGTAATGCTTTTCAGTTTACAAAATGCTTTCCAAGACATTGTCTCAGTTGATCTTCAGTAATATTCCCATGAGTTAGACAGAAATGAGAACATGTAACTTAACTGAGGTCACTTAGGTAATAAATCATGGTCAATATTTAAACTCTTTCTCCTGACTCAGTTCTTTTTACCAGATCTTATTC